>NC_073397.1:5471349-5553849 GCF_028641065.1 Leucoraja erinaceus | reverse complement strand
GCGGTGTGGTATGTCAGCTACATGAGAGATAACTGTATAAGGAAACATAAATCTCTCCAAAAAAAAGAATATTTACTGTTATCTCAGTTTTTGACTGAAATATCATTTTTTCAGCTTTAAGAATGCAATCACAGGGGGATAAAATTGAAATGACGAGAAGGAATGTGAAACTTGTGTGGAACCTTGGTTAGAACACAGTGGCAGTACTGTTCTGCTTTCTACGTTATAGGGAACTAGAAAAGGTGCAAAATAGTTTGTGCAATACCGTTAGAACTAAGAGATTATATATGACAGGAAAGAATGAACAGGCTGTGGTTCTCTTCTAGGCTCTAGAAGACTGAAAGATGCTATGAATCAATGCAATACAGTTGTAAAACCATGCATTGGTCAGCTAGAAAGTGGATTTGAATATACACTTGAAAGGAATAACTTGAACTGCTATGTGCTTGTGATTAAATTACAAGCCCAACCAAAACCTGACAGACACGATGCATTTAACAGCCTCACATTGCCTCACAATGCCTTTCATTTTATTCAGTGATAGTCTTTTGTCAATGCATGTGCTTTCAGTGGTTGACTTTCAACAGGGGCTGATTTTCATTAAGGTGCATGAAGAAGCCCAACTCCATGTTCTGACCATTTTGTGTTTGTGTTTGATTTTCAGTTTTGCCTTTGTGCTTCCTCAAACAATTGTGACAATGAGACCCAGTACCTAAAGGAAGGCCGATGTTGCTTCAAATGTGGTCCTGGTAAGTACCTCTAATGGGCGGCATGGTGATGCAGCAGCAGAGTTGCCGCCTTACAGCGCCAGAGTCCTGACTACGGGTGCTGTCTGCACGGAGTTTGTACGTTCCCCCCGTGACCTGCGTGGGCTTTCTCCGGGAGCCTCCCATACTCCAATGATGTACAGCTTTGTAGGTTGATTGTCTTGGCATAATTGTAAATTGTCCCTAGAGTGTGTAGGAGGAGAGTGTATGGGTCAGCATGGAATTAGGTGGGCTGTAGGGCCTGTTTCCTTGCTCCATCTCTAAAACTAAAACAATAGAAATGTGGATTTTAACTACAATGAGATTGGCAGGAGAAACAAAACATGAAACATGAAAAATAAGATTGGCTTAAGAACTGTGAGAAAGAAGGGTGGTTTCAAATTTGGAACAAAGACCACTTCAGGTGCGAAATTTAAACAGGAAATGCCGAAAATGCTCTGTGGGTCTGTGGAGACGGCAATGGTCATATATTTCAGACTGTACTGTGCAAAGTTAAAAGGTATAAATTAGAGAGCAGAAGTGAAGAGGACCAGCTGAATGTAAGAAGATTAGAAGCAGATGCAGGTGTAGGCCATTTGGCCCATCAGGCCTGCTCACCATTCAATGAGAGCGAGCGTTCACCTCACTAGCATTTTCATTTTTTTAAATAAATAAATATTTATTTTATTAGAAGCAATTGTACAAGAAGAAAGTAAACGACATAACAATTATACAATTTTCATGCTGCTTCAAATTTAACATTTTATAAACTAATAACTAAGTCGGAAAAAAGGAAAAAGGGAAAGAAAGGGAAAAGGAAAAAAGGGAAAGAAAGAAGAAAAGTTCTGTGCAAACCCTCTCGTTTCATTCCCATAATATTTGACTTCTGTCTTGAATATACTCTGCAACTTCTAAACCCTCTAGAGAAGAGTTTCTCTACTCCTGCATTGCATTTGTTCTCAGTTCAGAACTGATTGCCTAACTTATTTTTCTGAGAGATGGTTCTTTCTAGTGATAGACATCTCAGCTAGAAGAGCTTGTCCATCCCCGTATCAATGAGATCACTTCTCATTCTTCTAAACTCTACCCAACTGTTCCCAATGTTGGGCGAGTCCAGAACCAGTGGCCACAGTCTTAGAATAAAGGGGAAGCCATTTAAGTCTGAGGTGAGAAAAAACTTTTTCGCCAAGAGAGTTGTGAATTTATGGAATTCCCTGCCACAGAGGGCAGTGGAGGGCAAATCACGGGATGGATTTAAGAGAGAGCTAGATAGAGCTGTAGGGGCTAGTGGAATCAAGGGATATGGGGAGAAGGCAGGCACGGGTTATTGATTGGGGACGCTCAGCCATGATCATAATGAATGGCGGTGCTGGGCCGAATGGCCTCCTCCTGCACCTATTTTCTATGTTTACACAGCGTAGTCCTTCTTTGCTTAATCTTTTCTCAAAGGATAGCCAAAGTGCTCTCTCCCTTTACGGGGACCCGTCTTTTGCACCTTTGCTGCACTTCCTGAATCACACGAACAGATCGACTCTGGAGGAGCATGTTTCTGGAACACAGTCCATATCGCAATTACCCGATAACAAACTCCCATTTCCTGCTGAATCCCATGTGATAAGTGGAGATGCGTTCTTTTAGGATGTTTTCCTCTCAATGACAATGGCCCCACATGTGAAATGGGAAGGGAATTCTGAAATGGGAAGCTTGCCATGATTTATATTCAGTTCAGCCAAGAGAATGGGAACATTTTGCTGTGCCTCATTGTATTAAAACAAAACAGATGGTCCTCTCATTGAAGAGTGCTAAACTCAGCAAACCATCTGTACAGTCATCTTCAGTCAAGGAATTCACTGGATTGGTAAAATTTAATATGTTATTTAGTTCATTTAGTTCAGAGATACAGCGCGGAAACAGGCCTTTAGGCCCACCGAGCCCGCGCCGACCAGCGATCCCCGCACATCAACACTATCCTTCACACACACTAGAGGCAATTTTACATTTATACCAAGCCAATTAACCTACAAACCTGTACGTCTTTGGAGTGTGAGAGGAAACTGAAGATCTCAGAGAAAATCCATGCAGGTCACGGAGAGAACGAACAAATTGCGTACAGACAGTGCCTGTAGTCGGGATCGAACCTGGGTCTCTGGTGCTGTAAGCACTATGAGGCTCCAACTCTACAGCTGCGCCACTGTGCCGTCCCCTATAGTTTATTTAATTCTGCAAAAAATATCCTGCTCCCTTTGCAAAAAATGAATGATGTAGAAAATGAAAACCGAGAATAAGAGAAAGAAATCTAAAACTCATGATCAAGTGTTAATAAACAAGCTGGTTGCAATGGTATTTTTGAAATGTGAAATTTAGCTTGATTGGTGAATCACAGCACCAAAGCTGGCTTATAAACAAAATTAATGTAGATAAAAATGGACCGATACTGGATTGAAACTGACACTGGATCACACAAGCGGATTACGAAAGGTTTTAAAAATGTGTAACAATTGAGCTCCTTTTTCACGTTTCCCTGTATAGGACAATGAAATTCTTGCATCCTTGCACACAGAACATATTAGGCATTGACTACAAAACAGATAAATGTGTCCATATACCATAATAGAAATATATACACTGATAACTGATAAAGTGCAAATAACAGAAAATGGGTTCATAATAATCAGAGTTTTGTCCGAGCCAGGTTTAATAGCCTGATGGCTGTGGGGAAGTAGCTATTCCTGAACCTGGTTGTTGCAGTCTTCAGGCTCCTGTACCTTCTACCTGAAGGTAGCAGGGAGATGAGTGTGTGGCCAGGATGGTGTGGGTCTTTGAACGTACTGCCAGCCTTTTTGAGGCAGCTACTACGATAAATCCCCTCGATGAAAGGAAGATCAGAGCCGATGATGGACTGGGCAGTGTTTACTATTTTTTGTAGTCTTTTCCTCTCCACAGCGCTCAAATTGCCGAACCAAGCCACGATGTAACCACTCAGCATGCTCTCTACTGTGCACCTGTAAAAGTTAGAGAGAGTCTTCCTTGACAAACCGACACTCCGTAATCTTCTCAGGAAGTAGAGGTGCTGATGAGCTTTCTTGATAATTGCATTAGTGTTCTCGGACCAGGAAAGATCTTCAGAGATGTGCATGCCCAGGAATTTGAAGCTCTTGACCCTTTCAACCAAATGGGGCTGTGGGTTCCCCTCCTACTTCTTCCAAAGTCCACAATCAGTTCCTTGGTTTTGCTGGTGTTGAGGGCCAGGTTATTGCGCTGGCACCATATGGACAGTTGCTTGATCTCTCTTCTATACTCTAACTCATCCCCATCAGTGATACGTCCCACAGCAGTGGTGTTGTCAGCGAACTTGATGATGGAGTTCGCACAGTGATTATCTATGCAGTCATGAGTATAGAGTGAGTACAGCAGGGGGCTGAGCACGCAGCCTTGAGGTACTCCCGTGCTGATTGTTATCGAGGCTGGCCCATTTCCACCAATACGAACAGACTGGTCCAAAGATCTTAGAGCAGAGCAAGATGGGTTACTCTCACGCAAACGTGTAGTACGCTCATTGGCGGATTCATGTGTGATTATAGGACCCATTTTAGCGACCAGTCCCCGCCATCTTGTTCCGCCATCTTGCTCCGCCATCTTGCTTCCGGCCAAAGATCGGATCTTTGTTTCCGCAGCGGGGAGAAGGAGTGTGCGGCCCGGGGAGAGGGAGTGCGCGGCCTGGGGCAGCGAGGAGAGGGGCATAGGAGGGGGGGAGACATTGTAGTGTGGGGGCAGGCGAGGGAGTGCCGGGGGGGCAGGCGAGGGAGTGCCGGGGTGGGGATAAGGCCTAATGTGTGTGAAGTTGCGGGGAGGTTTATAATGTTTCTTATTTAATGTCCCTTGTCTAGTCTGAAATAAAGTTCATCATTGGATCAGAAGAAATATAATTGTGTGTGTTATATGATTATATACATTTGTATCACATTCATGTATGTGTGTTTATAAACATTTTATTCTTTAACAAGAATTAACAGAATTATGAACTAACAGAATTATGAATCTAACCCTATATCACACACACAAACTTAGATAGATATGCCATTTATTGTCACTATACATGTACAGTGAAACTGAAAGTTGCTCGTACTCAGTGCGTACATACAATTTAGCACAAAAAACAAGAAACAGAAAAAACAAAAAACAGAAGGGAGATGGGGGTTGGAATAGGTGCACAATTTCTGCAGCGCTACATACATATATACAGATGGAAGTCCGTGTTGGGCGGTGTAGTCAGTGCATGTGTGAATTTGAATTTATAGTAGTTATAATTCTCGGAAAGCAACTATTCCTGAGTCTGTTTGTCCTGGATTTGATGCACCTATAGCGCCTTCCAGAGGGCAGCAGGTCGAACAGTCCAAACGCAGGGTGGGAGCTGTCTTTGATGATCTTCTTTGCCCTGCTAAGGCAGCGGGAGGTGTAGATGTCCATCAGGGAGGGGAGAGGGCAGCCAATGATCCTCTGCGCTGTCCTGGTTACCCTCTGAAGCCTCTCCCTGTCTGCCATGGTGCAGCTGCCATACCATGCTGTAATGCAGTATGTCAGCAGGCTCTCGATGGACGAGCGGTAGAAGGTCAGCAGCAGGTTAGAGTCCAGATTGTGCTTCCTGAGGACCCTCAGGAAGTGCAGCCGCTGCTGAGCCTTCTTGATGACTGCTGTCGTGTTGTCCGTCCAGGAGATATCAGCAGCGATATGGACGCTGAGAAACAGGAAGGTGTCACAACAGAATTATGAAGTAACAGAATTATGAATCTAACCCTATATCACACACAAAAACTTCCCCCGTAATGTCAATTACCCTGCGAGGGTCGGGTCGGTTCCGGTTACTACAAAATCAACTCAAACACTGCTTGTGAGCCATTTAAAAATAAATGATTTAAAAAACATTAAAAAAGACAATTACCAGAGTCAAATTTTATTCTTGACAAGAAGTATGAACTGACAGAATTATGAATCTAACCCTATATCACACACACAAACTGTTGCCCCGCAACATTGATTACACTGCGAGTCGGGTCGGGTCAGGTAGGCTCCGGTTACTAAAATGGGCGGGGAAAAATGCCGAGGATCCCCTCCATAGCGTACTACACGTCAGCCCATTGTATTTCGCAGGAGTAGCCCATCTTGCTCTGCTCTAAGATCTTTGCTGTGGTCTGTGAATGAGGAAGTCGAGTATCCAATTGCAGAGGGATGCGCAGAGACCCAGTTCTGCGAGTTTGGTAACCAGCTTGGAGGGGATGATTGTGTTAAATGCCGAGCTGTAATCGATGAATAACAGCCTGACATATGAGTTTTTGTTGTCCAAGTGGTCCAGAGCTGAGTGGAGGGCCAGCGAGATCTCATTTTATCAATATTGTTCATAATTCTCATCAAAAGCCTCGATCAACATTTTCATGAAGGCTAAAAGCAATGCAACTACAGTATTTCAAATATTTAAGGTTGGAAAAGTTCACTGAAAAAGATAGACATAGTACAAATTCTTAAGCCAATACAAAGCTTTAATTTAACGTCTGACGGGTGTGGACTTGGAGACCCAGAGCCAACAGTTTCACATCTGAATCTCCAGCAGCACACACAAATAAATACCAGAAAACGCAAGTTTGTATACGTACAGATATAAAACTAATTGCATGATGTAATGTACAAAAACCATCAGCCACCTCCAAATATGGAGTTTTTCACTCTTTGCCTAAAGCCAATCATCCCAAATGGCATCCTCTGAGCCCCTTCTTATCTGACTAACCTCTTCAACTTGCATGAAAAACCTTGCAAGAGAGCTGTGAATTATTCAACTTAAGTTAAAAAAAACCCTTGTCATGATGGGAGTTGTCCAAATCCCATCATGCATTACAATTGGCTTTTTACAACAGGAAAGCTTAAATATGACAACAATCAATTAATAACTTACTCTTTCAAGGTAAGCATATTGTACAATTCACAGGGAGTTGAAAACGAATGCAGGCAGAAGGGAAAGTGTTCTAATTACCAAAGAAGGGATTGCCTTGTCAGTTTCCAAAGGAAATGGGATGATCAGCCATGATCACATTGAATGGCGTTGCTGGCTCGATGGGCCGAATGGCCTACTGCTGCAGCTATTGTCTATTCTCTATTATCTCTTATGGCCTCTTGTCCTGAACTGACAGCTACAATATTTGCAGACCATCAGGTTGTTTGATTACTGGTGGGAAGTTACATGTACATGCAACCCCTGCATCATGGCAGTTGCCTATGTTTGACACATTTCCCGACAAACCTTTCCTCTCCCTGTGCCTGTCCAAAAATCTTATAAAAGCTGTTATTGCATCTGCTTGTGAATGCTGGTGAATGGGATTAGTTGAGATGGTTACTTGATGGTCAGCATGGACAGGGTGGGCTGAATGGCCTTGTTTGTGCTGGATGTCTCTAAGAAATATCAATCAATGCCATGATGAGAATTGTGTTCACTTCTCCAATCTCTCCCCCAAAACTGCTACCATTCCAGGGAGTTTGTTTTCCTTGGTAGACACAAAATGCTGGATTAAATCAGCGGGACAGGCAGCATCTCTGGAGAGAAGGAATGGGTGACATTTCGGGGTGCGACTGAAGAAGGTTCTCGACTCGATATGCCACTTTTTTCTTCTCTCCAGAGATGCTGCCTGCCACACTGAGTTACTCCAGCATTTTGTGCTATCTTCGATGTAAACCAGCATTTGCAGTTTCTTCCTACACAGTTTGTTTTCTTTACTGCACAAGTCCTGAATTATCTTAAAGTATGGTAGCCTGGAATTAAATACCGTATACTTGAGGCCTCAAGTTTATTCTGTTAAGATTTACCATATCTTCCTTGCCATTCACTGCTCTGATAATACAGCCAGACCTCTCATCTATCATCTATGTATATTATGATAGGAACTATAGCTTCATCTGTGCATAGACCAGCAAAGAGCTGGCCATCTATTCCTTCATGCCCTTTACATTTCTGCCATTTACTGCACAATGTCCCTCATTAATCCCACTCGAATGCATCACTGCAAAATAGGAGTGAAGTGTAAAGATTGGAGCTGGTTGCACTTCCCAAATTTACGTTTCCTTCTCATGAACTGTACACTCCTGAGGACGAGGCCAGTGTTTGTATGAGGTAGAAAACATTTTCCATTTGGGGAAGTGGGTGTCAATATTGAAAACTGAAGCCAGTGGTTTGATTTTCGGAACCAGAATTATTTCAGCTTGTTTTCACCTCATAACTGTGTGACCAGTGGATGTTGCCCCCTGTCAATGGGGCACGCAGAGGTCAATCACATGGCCATGCCTAAATGCACATGTTATGAAGGCTGTGGGCTGCACAGTATTAACCTCTGCTGCAATGGGCTAGTCATTACTGTACCAATTGGTACATGTGACAAATAAATGTATCTTATATCATTAAACTGCTCTTCCCATCATGGGTCTCCCTTTCGGTTGCTACATGGGACATCATTCTCCCTCTCGGCTGCTCCTGGGGTCTCCAACCTCCTCTTGTAACCCATCAATGCTTTACGAACAGCTACAAATGTGTAAAAAGGAAATAAAATAGTGAATGCAAGTGTGGGTTCCTTGCAAACAAAGGGGGGATAATTTAATTTTAATGGGGAATGTGGAAATGGCTGAGGACTTTAACAAAAAAAACCCCCAAAGAATTTCACTGTGCCTAGCTAGGACCAAGTGACAATAAAGTATTGTCATCATTAAGTATCATGAACATCGACAGACCTGCAGCAGACACGAGCCATGTCAATCTTGTCCTTCAATTGGAGCAATGAGCACAAAGAGATGTGAAGAAGGCCCCAACCCACATCATCATACAGCGAAACGCTTTTGATTGCGAACTATCTAGTCAAAGAAAATACTTTGGGCGGCGCGGTGACACAGCGATAGGGACGCTGCCTTAGAGGGCTTACAGTGCCAGAGACCCGGGTTCGATCCCGATTACAGGTGCTGCCTGTACGGAGTTTGTATGTTCTCCCTGTGACCACAGAGCACAGATAAAGGACACAGGGTACAGCATTTAGTGCAAAGATATAACACTTTAATCTGCTAAAGTCCGATTAAAGTTAGTTCAAAGGTCTCCAATGTGGTAGATTAGAGGTCAGGACTGCCCTCTAGTTAACTTTTCTGTTGCCTGATAACAGCCCGAAAGAAACCGTCCCTGACTCTGGAGGAAGGAACTGCAGATGCTGGTTTAAACCGAAGATAGATACAAAATGCTGGAGTAACTCAGTGGGGTAGGCAGCACCTCTGGAGGGAAGGAATGGGTGACGTTTCAGGTCGAGACCCTTCTTCAGATTGCCTTGGCAAGTCTGAAGTCTGAAGAAGGGTCTCAACCCGAAACGTCACCCAAACCTCTCCAGAGATGCTGTCTGCCCCACTGAGTTACTCCAGCATTTTGTGAATATCCTGAATCTGGAGGTATGTTACGGCGGCAGGCGCGGGCACACCGCGACGCCCTGTGTCTCCCTTTCAAGGGAGATGCTAAAAATGCATTTCGTTGTCTCTGTACTGTACACTGACAATGACAATAAATTGAATCATTTCATTTCATTTCATTTCATGTGATTTCAAAGTTCCCTGCGTCTTCCCTGATGGGAGAGGGGAGAAGAGGGAGTGACCATTATGAGACTGGTCCTTGATTATGCTGGCGGCCTTGCCAAGGCAGCGTGAAGTGTAGATGGAGTCAATAGAAGGGAGGCTGGTTACGTCCTTTCATCAGAAGGGAGCCCAGTTTAAGACCACGCACAATCTGAGCTACATCCATACTCTGCAATTTCTAGTGGCCTTGGATGAAGCTGTTTCTAAACCAGGCTGCGATGCATCCCGATAAGATGCTTTCTATGGAGTACCTGTAGATATGGCGTACCTGTACCTGCAGATTCTATGGCGTACCTGTAGATTGAAACGTTCAACCATCTCTACTTCATCTCTACTTGATGCAGCCAGTTTTCTTTGTAAACCAGCATCTGCACAGAGAGATCACAGTCCAGACAGATGTGCACCGGGAAACATCAATTGCATTAAATCTTGGCGTAGGCATGATTTGACTGAATGAGAAATTTAATTAGTTTTATAACCATCCGCTTTGTGAATTACAACCTATTATTTCAACCACCTACAATACTTACAGTACATGGGGTGTGTTAAAGTGCCTAAAGCCCCTACATTTCTCAATGTGTCAAATCACAACAGACAACATCCAGGTTGAATGAGTTCTGGAATTGCATTGACAACTGCTTCCCGACAAAGATAATCAAGATCTATCCAAACCCAAAACCTTGAATGAACAGGGAGATTCATTCTGCAAAAGTCCAGATCGAAGGGGTTTGGGAAGAATATTCCAGCACTGTACAAGAAGGTCACGTAAGCATATCATGGATGCTAAGAGAGACTGACAAAACAAGCTGGAAGCTCAATTGAATCAAGTGGGTGTCAAGTGTTTGTGGCAAGGGCTTAATACCATCATGGGTCACAAGCTGAAGTCAGGGAAAATCTTTGGCAATGACAATTCAGCTATCGAGGATCCAAGGAGAGATAGCTGGATAGCAAATTGGAAGGAAGTGTAAATATGCTCTTCTCAAGATTACCCCCCCAGTCTAGTTCAGTCAAGCACTGGAACAACTATTCTTTATTTTTAGATGGAACAGCAAATTCCCTGATACGATGCCTAAACCACCGTGGGTTCGATCCTTGTCTCTGCCTGGCCTCATGCAAGCAGAAACACTCCAAGAGGTCACACAGTCCCAAGTGCACTTCCAGAAGATCGACCTTGAATTAAGATGGAGCCACCTTTTATAGGTCCATGAACCTTGAGGGGCCGAACTACATAGGGGTGGTCTCTTTACAATCCAATCAAACATATTAATTACATCAGTACATTATTGACAGTTCCCCCAAAACCAATAACAGAGTCTCCTATACATTATTTCCAGGAAAAGCTTCTGGAAGGAAGCTAACTTAACTGAATAATGCAACATTTACCCTGGAACACTACCTGCCAGGGCTTAACACTTTGACCAATCAACAAACAGCAGGGTAACTGTCTCACAACATTATTTACATCATTTACAATTCGTGTGCAGTAATCCAATCAACTTCATGCATAGATACTACTTTGGTTGTCCTCTGCAAAAATCTCATTCCTTCTTTCAATTGAAGAAATACTCATACATTTCTTATCTGCAACATTGATCTGGGACCTAGACTTACTGGCACCAGTCAGCAGCTTGTTTTATTATACACAGAAACGCAGACTATACCAAAATGGCCGTACAATGAATGAATCCTCTGCTAAATTTTGTTCTATTCCTGCTCCTTTTTGGCCAGGATTTACATTAGCAGAGGGTGATGGTGGAAGGTTGCTTCTCGGACTGGAGGCCTGTGACAAGTGGTGTGCCTCAGGGTTTGGTGCTGGGCCCGTTACTGTGAGTCAACTACATCAATGATTTGGATGAGAACATACAGGGCAAGATTAGCAAGTTTGCTGACGATACAAAAGTGGGTGATTTTGCAGATAGTGAAGATGGTTGTGAAAGATTGCGGCAGGATCTGGATCGAGTAACCAGGTGGGCTGAGGAATGGTTGATGGAATTTAATACAGAGAAGTTTGAGGTGTTGCATTTTGGGACCTATACAGTGATCGGTAGGCCTCTGACTAGTGTTGTAGAGCAGAGAGATCTAGGAGGTGCATGGCTCCTTGAAGGTCGAGTCGCAGGTTGATAACGTGGTCAAAAAGGCTTTTGGCACATTGGTCTTCATCAGTCAGTATTGAGTATAGAAATTGTGAGGTCATGTTGCAGTTGTAGAAGACGTTAGTGAGACCGCATTTAGAATATTGTGTTCAGTTCTGGGCACCATGTTATAGGAAAGATATTGTCAAGCTTGAAAGGGTTCAGAGAAGATTTACGAGGATGTTGCCAGGACTAGAGGGGGTGAGCTATAGGGAGAGGTTGAGTAGGCTGGGTCTCTATTTCTTGGAGTGCAGGAGGATGAGGGGTGATCTTATAGTGGTGTACAAAATCATGAGAGGAATAGATCGGGTAGATGCACATAGTCTCTTGCCCAGAGTATGGGGAATCGATGACAAGGTGAAGGGTATCTCAGGGGTAACTTTAACACACAAAGAGTGGTGGGTGTATGGAACAAGCTGCTAGATGAGGTAGTTGGGGCAGGGACTATCCCAACGTTTAATAAACAGTTGGACAGGTACATGGATAGGACAGGTTTGGAGGGATATGGATCAAGCGCAGGCAGGTGGGACCAGTGTAGCTGGGACATGTTGGCCGGTATATACTCTTTTAGGTAAGAAGACCAAATAGTACACAGCCCTTCATGTATGATCTTACCTAGTGCCAATGACGTTACAGTAGAACTACTTTCACCTTGTCTGAAGAAAGGTCTCGACCCGATACGTCACCTATTCCTTTTAGTTTAGTTTAGAGATACTGAGCGGAAACAGGCCCTTCTGCCCACCGAGTCCGCGCCGCCCAACGACCCCTCCCCATTAACACTATTCTACACATACTAGGGACAATTTTTTACATTTATATCAAACCAATTGATACCTACAAACCTGTACGTCTCTGGAGTGTGGCAGGACACTGAAGATCTCAGAGAAAACATACAAGCTATATGTACAGACAGCACCATAGTCGGGATCAAACCTGGGTCTCTGGTGCTCTAAGCGCTGTAAGGCAGCAACTCTACCGCTGCTCCACCGTGCTGCCACCATCAGAGAAGCTGTCTGACCCGCTGAGTTACTCCAGCTTTTTGTGTCCATCCTGTGCTTTCATCTTGTACGCGAGTCTTCTTGTAAGGCCCGATTACCACCTGGCTTCTTAATTACTTGCTGCACCTGCATGTAGGTGTGCAAGTGTGTGTCATGGGGGAACATCATGATTACAGGGATGAGTGTGAGGCAGTGTGAGTGTGAGCTTTTGATGTTGACGATGAGCGTGTTTCCTGTCACCAGTGTTGCATCCAGCAGCCTGTGAGGCTGTTTGCTAGGACCTGGGGTTTGGAGATACATTGACTGACTGTGACTGTTTATGGGAGGTCACTGGATTTTGCACAGCAGTGCACCTGGAATCCCAGGGTTTGACTTCTGACATTGATTGCCACTGTGGTCTCCTCTCCCACTGCCCTGTGAGGATAAAGGACCCTCACAAGCTTCACTCCCAACATAACCATATAACCATATAACAACTACAGCACGGAAACAGGCCATCTCGACCCTTCTAGTCCGTGCCGAACACGTATTCTCCCCTAGTCCCATACACCTGCGTTCAGACCATAACCCTCCATACCTTTCCCGTCCATATAACTATCCAACTTATTATTATTATACACTTATACACTTATTATTTTTTTTTTAATTCAAATCGTTTGCTATGTCGCTCTTCAAGGGAGATGCTAAATGCATTTCGTTGTCTCTGTACTGTACACTGACAACGACAATTAAAATTGAATCTGAATCTGAATCTGAATCTGAATTTATTTTTAAATTATAAAAACGAACCTGCCTCCACCACCTTCACTGGAAGCTCATTCCACACAGCTACCACTCTCTGAGTAAAGAAGTTCCCCCTCATGTTACCCCCTAAACTTCTGTCCCTTAATTCTCAAGTCATGTCCCCTTGTTTGAATCTGTTCCCTACTCTCAGTGGGAAAAGCTTATCCACGTCAAACTCCGTCTATCCCTCTCATCATTTTAAAGACCTCTATCAAGTCCCCCCTTAACCTTCTGCGCTCCAGAGAATAAAGCCCTAACTTGTTCAACCTTTCTCTGTAACTCAACCTTTCTCTGTAACATCTCCTGGGTCTGGGTCCTTCTTACCTAAAGATGGTGGATGTGCAGGAGTAGGCGCCGTCTGTGTATGGCAGCCTGCCCGCAGTCCGTCTATTCACCTTTTTTTTATTTTAAGTCCTGTTAAAAAAATGTTAGTTAGTTCGTTGGAGGTCTTTTATGTGGTGGGTAGGGGGGGGGGGGGGGGGGGAAGGGGGAAACTTTATTTCTTAGTCCCCTACCTAGTCAGAGAGGCAGCATCCCTCCGAGCTGCTTCTTCGCCCCCGTCCTCGCAGCCTACCATCGAGAATGGAGCGGCGTTTCCTGTCGGGACCGGCTGGGACTACAGCTACGGTGCAGCGCTGGGATACCAACAGGGAGCGGGCGATGCCTTACCGGGTTGCCGTGCGGTAAGCTCCAGAGCGCTGTGGTCGCCGACTCCCAACATCGCGGAGCTGGGGCTGTGGGCGTTCGGCTGCGGGCGGCGCTGGATTTGGAGCGCCGCGGAGCCAGGGATCGAGTTCGCCGGGGTCGGAGCTCCAACCGGCGTGGCCTGAAGGCTACGGGTGCCTCGGTCTCCGGTCTCCGGGGAGGAGGCAGCCGCTCCAGACTTTCCAAGCCGCTTGAGGAATTGTTTCACCCGACGCCGGAGTTCCATCTTCACGGCAAGAGGGCCCTGAAAATCATCGGACTGACTGCAAGGCCACAAATGGGCCCCGACCTCGGGTGTTTCAGAGGAAGAGGACTTATCTTTCTGGTGCCTTTCCCTACAGTGGAAATTTTTGAGTCTGCTGTGGGGGGACGTTTGTGTTGAACTCTATAATGTGTTGTGTCCATTTTCTTCATTTTTTTTAACCTTTTTCTATGGTATGGAAACTTATTATCTATTTTACTTCAGAGTCACATGAGTGACTACGTGAAGAACCCGTCCAGCACGCATGCGCGACATGAGCGTTCACGCAGAGTGCAACAGCGGCGAACAGGGCGCTCCCGCTACAAGCTTTAAAAAGACGGACCATCAGGTAAGTTCTGAGGTCGTATATAGAACTTTGCTTTGCTTTGTGCACACCAGGTCGTGAAAAACTGGCGAAAATGAACAAAGCAAGACAAGGAAAAATGACCGTCCCCCGTTCGATTCCAACAGAGGAGCGTTCCTTCAGTGGGGGCGAGAGGCGGCAGGACCACACACGCTGCGGTCCACAGTCTCTGATGCCGGGCCGAGCCCAGTACCGCTAGCGCAGCCTGAGCAGCGGACTGGAGGAAAATCCAAACGGAATACTGACCGGCCGGTAATATCAGATGCCACCGATGAGGAAAACTCGCCGCCCGAGAGCGGCAGAGGCAGCCGCCTGAGCCGCATGGAAAGGCTCATGGAGCAAATGCTCCAGCGAGACTTGCTTCGGGAGCTGGAGCAGTCTCGCCAAGGGGGCTCAGGCACCCCCGCTACAGTGCCTTATAATGCACTGGCCATTGCACCTCCCTCAGCCGAGGGCAGCGTTGGCGACCAGAGCTGGGCTGGTCAAGAAGAGGGGTCCCTGGCTGAAGATATCGGGAGTACGCATGGGGTACAGGACCAGGAAGAGCTGCTGGGTGTGTTGAACTGCTACGTGGCTGCACCATGAGCAGGACGGCCATTAGAGCCAAAACTGGCGGCCAGCATAGACTACCTGTCCTTCAAGCCCCTTACAAGAGCAGGTAGTTAATGAGGCACTAGAGCTGTATTCGGCCCCAGAAAACTGCATTTCGCTCAACGTGCCGGCCATCAACAACCAAATCTGGGGGCACGTTGGGCAGAACATCTGGAATCAAGAGCTAAAATTACAGCGGATTCTCAGGCTCCTGACATCGGCCATAACATCTTATGCTCGTTCCGTGGATGGGGTGGATATGACCATAAACCAGCAAGACACTCTAGCTCTGCTGTGCAACACCCAATATGAGATAAACAACCTCCGTAAGGAGATAATAAGACCTGCCCTCAACCCCAAATTTGCAGGATTGTGCAAAACACCGGCCTCAGAGCCTCAGATCCTGCTCTTTGGTAAGGACGTCCAAAAAAGTAAAGGACCTGGAAGAAGAGTTCAAAACATTCGGCCTCATGAGGGCAGGCCCCGGAACGAGCAGACCCACAAAACCCAGACGGCAGTACCCCACCGCGTCCACCGGTTGACGTCAGTCTCATGGGACTGGTGAAAGCTCGGGGTCCGCATACCATCCCCGAAAGCCTTTTTTAGGCCAGGGCCCAGAGCGGACCCCATGGAAAATGTGCCACCCCCAACCAGCAGTACGTCCAACAACACAACGTCGAACGAAGAAACAGAAGAAGGGAACACACCCATAACCATGGAGGTAGGTGGGTCTGGTTCCTACCAGCATATAAAAAGTGGGGGAACTGTACTAACATGGGGGAGATTGCACCTGTTTGTGGGAGCATGGCGATCTATCACAAATGATAATTATATACTTAACAGTGTTCGTGGATACAAAATAGAATTTGTTCAAGAAAACATGCCACCAGTTCAGCATACACCCCAAAGGGTCTTTACCCTCTCAGTTAAAGAAAAACTAGAGGGTCAAGCAGAACTGGTGAGGTTACTTACAAAAGGTATCATTGAAAAAACAAAACATGAACCTTTGGAATTTGTCTGAAATATATTCACTAAAACCAAAAAAGATGGTGGATGTCGCATCATCATTGACTTGACCTCACTAAATATGTTTGTTAAGTATATACATTTCAAAATGGAAACATTTGTAACTGCCAAACAACTGATTTCCAAAAGATACTTTATGGCAAGCATCGATTTAAAAGATGCCTACTATTCAGTACCCATTCATAAGGATTATCGCAGATATCTGAAATTTACCTGGATGGGGCAACTATGGCAGTTTATAGCGTTGCCTAATGGATTAACATTAGCCCCGAGATTATTTACCAAGATAGTAAAACCAGCCTTGGCAATATTAAGAAAACAAAAACATATTGTCATGGCATATCTTGATGATATCTTAATAGTAGGCAAAACCATGGAATTGGCTAAATCAGCTGTGTTAGCTACCAAACAATTGTTTGAAACCCTGGGATTTGTCTTACATCCAGATAAATCTAATTGATGCCATCCACAACCATGGACTATCTGGGATTCACGATTAACTCAGTCCACATATCTGTAACGTTGCCAAAAGACAAAGCAGCAGATTTTACACAAACATGTAACAATTTAATGGCCAATCATGGACCTCTGCACCATCAAAACCTACAAAGAGCAAAAGTACAGGCATTAAAACGAAATGCAGGTCATTTTGACCGGATCATGAAATTACCCATTGAAGCAATATCAGAGTTACAATGGTGGATGGGGAACATTTGGCATAGTTCCAGCCCGTCAATTACCCAACGTTAATTATACAAACAGATGCCAGTGCTCAAGGCTGGGGAGCAACTAATAGCATATCCAGCACAGGTGGTAGATGGACTAACCTAGAGTCATCGTTACTACAGACACTGGGCATAAATTATCTGGAAATGTTGGGTGCATTTTATGGTTTAAAAGAATATTTTATGAATATGCAACACTTGCATGTTCGTTTACAGATAGATAACACTACGGTGGTGGCCTATATTAACCATATGGGCGGAATAAAATTAATATCATGTGACAATTTGGTCAACACAATTTGGCAATGGTGTGTCGATAGACATATTTGGCTATCAGCAACTTACCTACCAGGTAAGCTAAATACAATGGCGGACACCAGGTCACGCAAATTCAATGATAACATCGAATGGATGTTAAATCCTAAAGTATCTGCTAAAATCACAAAGCAGTATGGCACACCAGATATTTATATCTTTGCATCCAGACTAAATCACCAGGTACCTATGTATGTTGCTTGGGAACCAGACCCTGAGGCAGCAGCGATAGATGCGTTCGCGCTGGATTGGGGAAACTTTTTCTTTTATGCCTTTCCCCCCTTCTGCCTCATCAGTCGGGTACTACGCAAAATACAGATGGACTCTGCTTCAGGTATTTTGATAGTACCCGACTGGTCTACACAGCCATGGTTCCCAGTGGTCCTCGACATGGTCATCGAAACCCCTATGACCATTCCCAGTAGCCCAGATTTATTAACTCACCCGGTGTCAGGCATAAGTCATCCATGCCATGACAGAATCAAACTACTGGGTTGCAGATTTTGAAAAGACCACTGCTGGGCCTGGGATTATCTGACAGAACAATCAACACCATGACAGCATCCCACCGAGAATCCACTAGAAATAAATATTTGTCGAGCATCAGGAACTGGGAAAGATGCTGTTCTAATACCAGGACGACTTATTCATCCACAACCATAACCAATGTACTGGAGTTCCTGGCCGGCCTTCACCACAATGAAGGTTTGAGCTACAGCGCCAGAAGTGCCTTATCAAACTACTTAACGCAGGCACCAGGACAACAAGCCATAGGGTCACACCCGCTGGTGATCAAACTCATGAGAGGAATATTCAACTCTAACCCACCTAGACCAAGGTACACTCAAATCTGGGATGTCAGTGTGGTCCTGACATATCTAAGGGGGAGGTCACCAACCAGGTCACTCACCCTAGAACAGCTAACCCACTAAGACGGTCATGCTGATGGCACTTGTCTCAGCACAAAGGGTCCAGTCTCTCTGAAAGGACAGTATGGTGATAACACCAGACCGCATTACTATCACAATTCAGGAATTGGTTAAGCAAAACAGACCAGGAACTTCAGGTCTAGTTATGGATTTCTGGGCATACCCACCTGAACCACGGTTATGTGTCATGACTCATCTACTCAACTTTACCAACACGACAAGGGATTCCCGAGGGAGAGAAAAAGCCCTATGGGTCAGCCACAGGAAACCTCATGGTCCGGTGTCGAGCCAAACCATCTCAAGATGGCTCAAGCAGGTACTAGGAGCTGCTGGAGTAAATACTGACAAATATACATCTCACTCCACCAGGGCAGCATCCACATCGGCGGCTAAAAGGATGGACGTGCCATTGGGCCACATCCTGGCTACAGCGAGGTGGTCTATGGAGAAAACATTTCAAACGTTCTACAATAAGCCGTTAGAACCTGTTTCATTTGCAGACAGAATTTTAGATTCTGTAAATATATAATTTAAGCCCGGGGGAGCATTGTTTATTTTTGTTATTGTTTAATAAATACCATTATGGTTTTACAAACAGATTCATGGTTAATTACGATAACATACTTCCTCCCTTGAATGACTTCGGCAGCGAGTGAAGTATGAATTGTTACACGGTTTGAAATCACAGAGCTTTAAAATCTTCACGTAGTCACTCACGTGACTCCGAAGTAAAATAGTAAGATTAAACGAGAACTTACCAGTTTGAAGTTTGATCTGTATTGTATGAGGAGTTACGATGAGGGATTACGTGCCCTCCGCTCCCACCCTCAATAATAGAGATCAACTGATAACTTAGTTCTCCTTTTCTTTACTATGTTTATTTTAATTCGTGTTGTTTCTGTGATTCCACACCGCTGCTTTGAAGTATGTCGCGCATGCGTGCTGGACGGGTTCTTCACGTAATCCCTCATCGTAACTCCTCATAAAATACAGATCAAACTTCAAACTGGTAAGTTCTCGCTTAATCTTACTATTTTATGTAAAGCACTTTGGTGTCAATGCGAGTTGACTTAAAACGTGCTATATAAATACTTACTTACTGAATTGCTGGGAGTCCCAATACACCTCCCCTTTAACCGATGAAGGCTGGTTTTAAATTGTGCATGGTCTTAAACTGGGCTCCCTTCTGATGAAAGTAACCACTCACAGCATGGTGACTGGTACATCTCATATTTTGCTTGTACGGCTTACAATCCAGTGGTTTGAATATTGATTTCTCTAACTTCAAGTATCCCCTCTCTCTCACTTCGAAGTCGTCTTGTTGAGTCTCATTGTCTGTACTCATTCTCATCTAACAAACAAAAGATCTTCTTGCGTATGGCGTGCACAGCCTAAATTTGTAAGACAACTTGTTCTGTTTGAACTAACCGATAAAGTTTCCTTTATCATCGTTACTATTGTGCATATCTTTCATTCATTCGTTCTATATCTCTCTACATCATCATATATATCTCTCGTTTCCCTTTCCCCCGACTCTCAGTCTGAAGAAGGGTCTCGACCGGAAACGTCACCTATTCCTTTTCTCCAGAGATGCTGCCTGACCCGCTGAGTTACTCCAGCTTTTTGTGTCTATCTATGGTCACTGGTTATGTCTGTTGACATTTTGTTTGTAAATCAGCATCTGCAATTTCATGTACCCTACAACATGGTGTTCACCATGAGTACCTTGTGAAGTACGTAAGTTCCATGAGGCTGAAGATAGACACATGAAGCTGGAGTAACTCAGTAGGACAGGCAGCATCCCTGCAGAGAAAAAATAGGTGACGTTTCGGGTTGAGACCCTTCTTCAGACTGAAGACGGGTCTCAACCTGAAACATCACCTATTTCTTCTCTCCAGAGATGCTGCCTGTCCCACTGAGTTACTCCAGCTTTTTGAGTATTTTCCATTTAACCAGCGTCTGCAGTTCACTTCCTACAGTTTCTTGAGGCTGAGATGTTCTGCCTTCTTCTTCTTCTTCTTCTTCTTGCGTATGGTGTGAAGAGCCTAAAGTTGTAGATCATGCGGTATGAAAAACTACATCTATTTGTTTGTGCGAGTCGGGTTGATTGCATTAGTTTAAACAGGGTGGACCACATGAAGGTTGCAACCTCCCACCCCAGTGTGTTGCCTGCTAGTAGTTCATGGGCACGGGATAATTTACTGTGATATTCTATTTAGTGCTGCCTTGATTCTCATAGCATTATAACCCTTATACTACTGTTCTGAGGCATCTATCTTCTGGTGCAATGTGGGAAGAGCTCAAATGGCTTTAATATTTTTCAGGCTCGTACCTGGTGCATGAATGTAGTGGATCGGAAAAATACTCCTCGTGTCAGCCTTGTACACCAGGGTTTTACCAGCGGGAGTGGACCAAAGGCACACACTGCAATAGACACGCAGCTTGTGATTCAGGCAAGTGATTTTCACTTCTATTAATCGTGGTATTTAATAATTTCCCAATCCTGCCAATGTGGTATTTCCATCTTTAGCATCTGCTTGGCTTTGTATCCACCTAGTCTGTTATGTTTAACTTGCCCGAACATAGTCTTTCGTCCCATCTTCTGCATGGTGTGTTGAGGTGCAACTGATAACATCAGTAAGTTTGTGTTATGAAGGCCATGGGTTCAAGAGTTCCTTCAAAGATCTAAGTTTAGTTTAATTTAGCTTAGAAATATGTTCTAAGTCCGCACTGACCAGCGCTCCCCGCACATTAACACAATCCTACACACACTAGGGACAATTTACAATTATACCAAGCCAATTAGCTTACACACCTGCACGTCTATGGAGTGTGGGAGGAAAGCAGAGATCCCGGTGGAAGTTGGTGGAAGGTGAAAACCCACGCAGGTCACGGGGAGAACGTACAAACTCTGTACAGACAGCACCTGTAGTCAGGATCAAACTCGGTGCTGTAAGGCAGCAACTCTACCGCCATGCCACCAAGCTTGTTAGCCAGGCTGTAACAGTTGCCACACTGTTCGTGGAGCAGCCTTAGGTTGGATGGAGACAGATGTTAAAGACAGGAAAGCATCTCAATAGAGTGAAGAAGGAGTGTAGTGGAACAGAATGCTCAGCTTATCAGCCTTGTGCAATAGGGAGTATCCTAGCACCCTGACTGATAGTCACTCCTCAGTCAATATTGTTGATGTAGATTCTCTGGTCCCCATCACTTTAGTGTATTGGGAGCTTGCAGTAAACAGGCCGAAGAGTCCATATTAAAGCATTGTCTACATCTCTGAAGGTTTACCACCCCAAATGCAGCTTCAATGAGTGACTTCCAAAGTACTTAACTGGCTGGAAAACAAATGAATATCTGCTGAGATAATCAAACATACAGCACAGAAATAAACCCTTCGGCCCCCTGATAATGTGTCAAATCATCATATACTCATCTATATTAATCCTATTCACCAACGCTTGGCCCATAGCATATTGTGCTCTGGCAATCCAAGTACTTTCCATACCCCTCTATTTTAGTGAAAGACGCAAAACAAATTAAAGAGCTTTTTAAAGCACCTTTTCAAAATATTTTCGGTGAAGAGGGATATGGACCAAACGTGGGAAAATGGGACCACCTTGGATGGGACATCTTGGTTGCCATGGATGAATTGGGCTGGTGAGCTTGTTTCTGTACTGAATGACTCTTTGACCATGAAATCTTTGGCCACTTCTTTTAACTTTACGGACTCAATGGAAGCCATATTGCAGTTGTATAAGGCGTTGGTGAGGCCGCATTTAGAACATTGTGTTCAGTTCTGGGCACCGTGTTATAGGAAAGATGTGGTCAATCTGGAGAGGGTACAGAGAAGATTTACGAGGATGTTGCCAGGACTAGAGAGTCTGAGCTTTAGGGGGAAGTTGAGTAAGCTGGGACTCTATTCCTTGGCGAGCAGGAGGATGAGGGGTGATCTTATAGAGGTGGATAAAATCATGAAAGGAATAGATCTGGTAGATGCACAGTCTCTTGCCTAGAGTAGGTGAATCGAGGACCAGAGGACATAGGTTTAAGGTGAAGGGGAAAAGATTTATTAGGAATCTGAGGGATATCTTTTTCACACAACGGGTGGTGGGTGTATGGGACAAGCTACCAGAGGAGGTAGTTGAGGCAGGGACTATCCCAACATTTAAGAAACAGATAGGACAGATTTGGAGGGATATGGGCCCAACGCAGGCAGGTGGGACTAGTATAGCTGTGACATATTGGCCGGTGTGGGCATGTTGGGCCGAAGGGCCTGTTTCCACTCTGTATCACTCTATGACTCAATGCAAGTTAGTTTTCATTCTAAAGTTATCAGCATTTGTTTTGTCTATAATTGTTTTGATCCAAATATAAATGCCCTTGATATATCTCAGAGCAAAACACAGAAAGTTTAATAAATGTGGAGAAAGGGCAGTGTTACTGCTCAGATCAGTAATGACTGATGGGACAAAACAAGGCATGACAAGTAGAAAAACACAGAATGATTTTGAAGTCTGTGTTTAACAGTGATGATTTACTCTGAGATTTGACGTGACTCCAACCCTGCTCATGCTTTGCCAAGCGACCACCTTGGGTGTACGAAGAGTTACAGAGTTGTACGGCATGGAAACAGGCCCTTTGGCCCGACTCATTCATGCCAATCGAGTGGTATACTCGAGCTGGTCTCATTTGCCTGCTTTTGGCTCATGTCCCTGTAAATCTTGGATGGACACAAAAAGCCGGAGGAACTCAGCGGGTCAGGCAGCATCTCTGGAGAAAAGGAATAGGTGATGTTTAGCGTTGACATCCTTTAGGTGACGTTTTGTGTTGAGAACCTACTTCAGAGTTTTGAAGAAGGGTCTTGACCCAAAACGTCACCTATCGCTTTTCTCTGGAGATGCTGTCTGACCCGTTGAGTTACTCCAGCTTTTTGTGTCAATATTCGCATCAGCAGTTCCTTCTTACCAGTGAAGCTTTCCTTTTAATTTACTAGTCAGAATATTTTCAAAACATTGTAATTGTAGCTTAGTTTAGTTTAGAATCTACCGAGGTAGAGTGAAGAGCTTTTTTGTTGCTTGCTATCCAGACAGCGGCAAGACTATACATGATTACAATCAAGTCATCCACAGTGCACAGATTTAGGATACTAACCTCTACCACTTCTTTTGGCAACTCTTCTCACATTCCCGTCACCCTCTGTATTAAAAAGTTGACCTCAGGTGCCCTTGAAATGTTTCCCCTCTTACAGTAAATCTGTGCCCTTCAGTTTAAGACTCCCCCACCCTAGGAAAAAGATTGTGACTGTACACTTTATCTATCAATGGGCCAACACTGCAATCCATTGTTGAGGCAGTGATAACAGAAAACATGATTAGGCAAAGCCAACAGTCTTTCACAAAATATATTTAATATTAATCAAACATCAGATTTCTTTGAAAAGGTAGATCCTCTTTAGCAGGCAGATAAAAGGGAGCCAGTGGATATCAGTAGATTTGGATTTCCAAATTACATTTGATAAGGACCCATATAAAAATTAACTGCTCAAGATAAGGGCATGAGTTTGAGGGTAATAATTTGGCATTTGACAGAGGGTTGATTAGCAGACAGGAAAAAAGAGCAGGAAGAAACTATAGTATCAGTTGTTAGATTGTGACAAATGAAACTGGGTGGCCACATGCATATTGAGTACATGGCATAGTTCAGAGGTTGGCAACCTTATTCTGCATAGGGGCTGGGATGTATGTCTGTGAGCAGATGGCGGGCCACATCTATCACGAGTACACATGGATCCCGCCCCGGATGGCAGGCATCAAATCACATGTTCACAGTAGGTAGACAAAATTAAGTTGGTGGAAGGTGATTTTGGTTCAGAACTGGTTGACAAACAGGTGGGTCAAAGAGGTTTTTTTCCTGTGGGTGCAGCAGTGCCGAATGGATGCGGCCCAGTTTGTGAGTTAAACGTGGACCCAGTTTCACGTGCTTGGGTAATGGTGTTGGGTACAACTTCTGGAACAAGTTGCCAGGCACAGACTCCTGGGCTGTTCATGTAGGGGGCAGCTGCACATTATCAGGCAGAACAGAGCAGACAGTGAGTGGGGGTGGAGACATGATTAATGAAACTGATGTTGCTGGTACTGGGCCTAACTCATTGTCACCGGTCAGTGACTTCCAGATATAGTCAAAAATGCTGGAGAAACTCAGCGGGTGAAGCAGCATCTATGGAGCGAAGGAAATATTTCCTTCGCTCCATAAATGCTGCCTCACCCGCTCAGTTTCTCCAGCATTTTTGTCTACCTACAATTTTCCAGCATCTGCAGTTCCTTCTTAAACTTCCAGATATATTTGTTGTACCCTAAAGCACCACACTGATTAACTAACCCTGCTGAAACAACCATGCCAATTACATACCAGCCATGTAATTACAGGTGGAATTCCCCTCCATTTGCTTCTGAAGATAGGGAGGTGACCTTCTAACTTTGTTTGGATGTGGACTTTTGAACGTGGGAGTTTTCAAGGGTCGGCACCTAAACAAAGGGGAATGAGGAAGCATTCACCTGTTGTGATCAGGGGACGTGAAGCTGAACTATTATAGAACAGTCTCAAATGCTATAGGCTGTAATGCCCATTGAACCATCAACTATCTACAAGTTGGAGTTTATGTTTCTTCCCAGTATCAGGTACTTTCCCCCAGCTCCTGCCCCGTCGCCTGACGGGAATCAATGTGCACAGATTATGCAAGAACGCTTGATTGCCTCCCTATCGAGTGAGTGGTTTGATGAGGGACTGTACTTTTGTTCTCCCAGTGTCGTTTGTTTGGTTTGAACGGCGGCAAATGTTAGTGGAAGATTGTCCATTCCAAGTTCTGCAGGAGAATGTTGCGGGTTGTCAGGGGTTGCCGCATGCCACGCAGGCTAATCTGGCAACACCAACGCCTCGACTCCCTTCTGCATGCCCCCCTGCAACTCTCACCAACTTCTACAGATGCGCCAAAGAAAGCATTTAATCAGGATGCATCACAGCTTGGTTTGGGAACAGCTCCATCCAAGACCGCAAGAAATTGCAGCGAATTGTGGACGCAGCCCAGACCATCACACACACAAACCAACCTCCCTTGCATTGACTCCATTTATACCTCACGCTGCCTCGGCAAGGCCAGCAGCATAATCAAGGACGAGTTGCACCCTGGCCGCTCCCTCTTCTCCCCTCTCCCATCAGGCAAAAGGTATAGAAGTGTGAAAACGCACACCTCCAGATTCAGGGACAGTTTTTTCTCAGCTGCTATCATGCAACTGAATCACCCTACCACAACTAGAGAGCAGTCCTGAACTACTATCTACCTCATTGGTGACCCTCGGACTATCTTTGATTGGACTTTGCTGGCTTTACCTTGCACTAAACGTTATTCCTTTACCGTGTATCTATACACTGTCAATGGCTCAATTGTAATTATGTATTGTCTTTCCACTGATTGGATAGCACGCAATAAAAGCTTTTCACTGCTTGAAGGGGGATCTCGTTGTCAGAAACGGTGCAGAAGAGATTGACCAGGAAGTCACCTGGAGCTGCCGGCTTGAGTTATAGGAAGAGGCTGGATAGGGGCATTTTTCTTTGGAGTGTAGGAGGCTGAGGGGTGACCTTATTGAGCTGCACCAAATCATGAGGGGCATGGATAAAGTGAGCACTCGCTGTCCTTTTGCCAGAGTAGATGACTCAAAAACTAGAAGGCATAGGCTTAAGGTGAGAGTTGAGGAAGGTCAGTGTCTGGAATGAGCTGTCAAATAAAGTTACAGGTGCAATTGTAACTAGAGAGAGTACAGAGGAGATTTACTAGAATGTTGCCTGGGTTTCAACAACTAAGTTACAGAGATAGGTTGAATAAGTTAGGTCTTTATTCTCTGGAGCGCAGAAGGTTAAGGGGGGACTTGATAGAGGTCTTTAAAATGATGAGAGGGATAGACAGAGTTGATGTGGACAAGCTTTTCCCTTTGAGAATAGGGATGATTCAAACAAGAGGACACGACTTCAGAATTAGGGGACAGAAGTTTAGGGGTAACATGAGGGGAACTTCTTTACTCAGAAAGTGGTGGCGGTGTGGAATGAGCTTCCAGTGGAAGTGGTGGAGGCAGGTTCATTGGTATCATTTAAAAATAAATTGGATAGGCATATGGATGAAAAGGGAATGGAGGGTTATGGTATGAGTGCAGGCAGGTGGGACTAAGGGAAAAAAAGTTGTTCGGCACGGACTTGTAGAGCCGAGATGGCCTGTTTCCGTGCTGTAATTGTTATATGTTATATGGTAATTGTGACTTTCAAAACTCAATTTCACTGACGGAAACGAAGGGTTGGCATGGCCAAGTTTAGCGGAAGAATCTGTTTCCATGCTGTATAGTTCTGTAAGTCTAACACATTCACATACTAATCGTGGACGTGTTTTTTATTTATTTTGATAAAAAATGTTGCTAATCCTTTGGATGAGCTGAAGAAGAATCCAACTAAATTAAACTTTTAGTTTAGTTTAAAGGTACAGCGCGGAAACAGACCCTTTGGCCCACCGAGTCCGCACTGACCAGTGACCCCCGTACACTAATGGTGTCCGATACACACTAGGGACAATTTTACATTTATACCAAATCAATTGGTACCTACAAACCTACGTACCTGTCTTTGGAGTGTGGGGGGAAACTGAAGATTTCGGGGAGAACGTACAAACTCCGTATAGACAGCGCCCGTACTCAGGATCAAACCCGGGTCTCTGGCGCTGTAAGGCAGCAACTCTACCGCTGCGCCATCGTGCCGCCCTAAAGATGTATTCTTCACAAATTAATTCAGCTGGTGTTACTGTGTCAATGATTACTGTCCATGTGTCCAACTCAATGACTATTTAACGAGGCAGGGAAACAGATGGAGACTGAATGAGACTGGGTAACGGATTGTAGATCTTGTCACAACTTATCAGTTGGTGTGCATCGTATTTTGACTATGGCAAGTTAAGACAGGTTTATTGTCATATGCACCAGTGGGGTGAGTTGCAGGTACAATTATAATCTTGCTTGCAGCAGCATCACAACAACAGATGCAGGCAACATGCAAACACATATATTAAACACCAATTACACAAATTCTGCAGGACAGTAAAAAATGACCGTGCCGAAAAACAAGACATTAGTTTATACACAACTAGAAAACACACAAGTTCAACGGGGGTGCAATAGGTGAAACTTAATGTTCTGTTACCGAGGTGATTTAAGAACCTTGGGTTGTATTGAGTAGGTCGGCACGGCGGCGCAGCTGGTAGAACTGCTACCTCACAGCGCCAGAGACCTGGGCTTGATCCTGCCTTCGACTGTTGTCTGTGTGGAGTCTGCACCTTCTCCCTGTGGCCCTGTCCTCTTGGTTTTCCTCCCACATCTCAAAGACGTGTAGGTTTGTAGGTTAATTGGCCTCTGTAAATTAGCCCCAAGTGTGTAGGGAGTGGATGGGATAGTGGGATAACATTGAACTAGTGGGAACAGGTGATTCACGAGACTCCATGGGCCCAAAGTCCAGTTTTCATGCTACATATCCAAACTAAACTAAATTAAGTACCCGATAGTTGTTGGAAAATACTGTTCCTGAATCGAGTGGTGTGGGACGTCCGGCCTCTCTACCGCCTGTCTAATGGTCGCTGCAAGAAGAGGGCCCGGCCCAGATGGTGGGAATCGTTGATGATAGGGGTAGCACCTCATGTAGATGCTTTTGATGATGATCTTCACTGCAGCCAGTTGAGGTTTAGCAGTTGGATATTCCCTCCCAGGGATGAGGACAAGGACGGTACTTATAACAAACCTTAGTTCTTGGCCAGCAGAGACAGATTGTGCCTGGATGACAGAAGCCGGATAAATGTCATATTGCGATGGGCATTGTTGCAAGGCAACCATCCCGGGAGGGCACAGGGCAGGACGTATGAAGAATTTGGGAAGAGGGCTTGGGCAGCTCGACTGAGTGTTAAAATCCATGTCAAATGTACATGACCTCATTCCACCCTGGAATGGTTTAAGTGTTCAAGGGAGATACAGCAGTTATTGGTCAAGTTATGTTCATATGTTCATTGGTGATAGGAGAAGAATTAGCCCATACTACGCCATTCGATCATGGCTGATCTATATCTCCCTCTTAACCCTATTCTCCTACCTTCTCCCCATAACCCCTGAGACAAGTACTAATCAAGAATCTATCAATCTCTGCCTTAAAAATATCCATCGACACTCTCCACAGCCTTCTATGGCAATGAATTGTACAGATTCACCACCCTTTGACTAAAGAAATTCCTCCTCATCTCCTTTCTAAAGGAACGTCCTTTTATTCCGAGGCTATAACCTCTAGTCCTAGACTCTCCCACGAGTGGAAAAATCCTCTCCACATCCCCTTTATCTAAGCCTTTCACTCTTTGGTAAGTTTCAATGATGTCTCACCTCATCCTTCTAAACACCAGCAAGTGCAGGTCCAGTGGCCTCAAATGTTCACCCATTCCCTCTGGGATAATGTTCGTAAACCTTCTGTGTGACCATCTCCAACGACAGCACATCCTTCCTCAGATATGGGGCCCAAAACTGCTCACAATACCCCAGATGCGGTCTGACCAGTGTCTTATAAAGCCTCGGCATTACACACTTGATTTTTATATTCTAGTCCTCTTGAAATAAATTGCATTTGCCTTCCTTACTACTGATTTGACTTGCAAATTAACTTTTTGGGAATCCTGCACCAGCACTCCCAAGTGCCCATTTCTGAAATTCTCTCCCCATTTCAAAAATAGTCTACACCTTTATTCCCACTACCAAAATGCATGACTCCACACTTAGCTCTGCAGTATTCCATCTGCCACTTTTTTGCCCACTCACCCAACCTGTCCAAGTCCTTCTGCACAGTCCATGCTTTCTCTACACTGCCTGCCCCTCCACCTATCTTCGTATTATAGAAACGTAGAAACATAGAAAATAGGTGCAGGAGAAGGCCATTCGGCCCTTCGAGCCTGCACC
This sequence comes from Leucoraja erinaceus, assembly GCF_028641065.1. Classification (NCBI taxonomy): domain Eukaryota; kingdom Metazoa; phylum Chordata; class Chondrichthyes; order Rajiformes; family Rajidae; genus Leucoraja; species Leucoraja erinaceus. The sequence goes on along the minus strand of NC_073397.1, from coordinate 5,524,636 downwards.
GCCATTCAATATGATCATGGCTGATTATCTGTGAACTTGGCCACAAAACCTTCAATCTCTCATCCAAATCATAAAATGTTGTTTTAACAATACGTTTGGTAGTTGGAGAAAGCTGTGTCTTGAGCTTAGGGGTGGCACGGTGGTGTAGCGGTAGAGATGCTTCCTAACTGCGCATGCAGCTCCAGAGGCCCGGGTTCCACCCCGACTATGGGTGCTGTCTGTATAGAGTTTGTCCTCCCACACTCCACAGACGTGCAGGTTTATAGGTTAATTGTCTTGGTGTGAATGTAAATTGTCCCTCGTAGTGTTAATGTGTGCGGATCACTGGTCGGTGTGGACTCGGTGGACAGAAGGGCCTGTTTCTGCGCTGTATCTCTAAACTAAACTAATCTGCCTCAGAGATGTGACGTCAAATCTGTTCTTTATTTTTCAGGAGAATTTGATGTTGTAAAAGCTGGTGACCTGGTCAACGATGTGGTGTGCTTGTGTAAAGAAGGGAAACACTGCGTTAACAGAGACTGCGAGATCTGCACAGGCGATGATGCCTGCCCGCCAGGATCAGGAGTCAAAACCCCAGGTGAGGCGCAGTACTGTGGACAATGGGTGAACCAGTCTCCCCATGGCGAAAGCCCTCATACAATGATAGATCTGCAGAACATAGAAACGGGCCCTTCAGGCCAATTTGTTCGTATGGGCCAATCTCTGGAAAAAACGAACTTAGAAAAGTTTAATGACCAGGACTATCTTTAATGGCGTTAATCATATAATATTTGATATATTTTCTATACCATGGAAGGAGGCCATTCAGTCCTTCAAGTCTATGCCGGCTCGGAGCAATCCAATCAAACACATTTGTCATGTGGAGTCACAGGTGTGAGGGGTGATGGGGAGAAGACAGGAGAATGGGGTTAGGAGGGAGAGATAGATCAGCCATGATTGAATGGTGGAGTAAACCTGATGGGTCGAATGGCCTAATTCTGCTCCTATCACATGACCTTATGACCTTTCCTCACTTATTTCCTTATCAGCCAGATGAAGTTGCATTCCCTCGAGCTGCCATTCACCTAAACACAGAGTAATTTACAGTGGCCTGTTATTCCACGGATCCGGTATTTTGGGGGGATATGGGAGGAAGTCAGAGGACCCAGAGGAAGACTTACGTTCTCAAGGAAGACATGCAAACTCCACGTGGACAGCACTGGAGATCAGGATTGAACTTGAGTTGCTGGAATTGCAGGGCAGATGCACTAACCACTGCAATGCTGTCCAGATACAGACTGTGGAGTGAATGGGGTGTTTCATTTCATGCTCAGTTCAGCACACAAACATGGAGAGCACACAAACAGACAAACACCTTGCCTGACCTGTTGAATTAGGAACAGAAATAGGAATAGGAATACTTTATTGTCACATGTGACTGGGCACAGTGAGATTCTTTGCTGCATACACAATGTATACAAATAGCAGCCACCTACAGCTCTGACAAAGTTACAAAGCACGCCAGCTCCTACATTTGTCCCCCCCCCCAGTCCCCCCTCCCCTCCCCCCCCCCCGCAGAGGAGACTGCAGATGTTGGAATCTCCTCGTCTGTGCTTGATAGAGGAGGCCACATCATTGGAATCTCTGGAACCAAAAAAAACCCAAACTGCTGTAAGAACTGGGAACGTCAGGCAGCATCTGTGGAGGCAAAGGGACAGAGTGTTGTGGACAGAGTGCATTGCTCTGCAAAACGGTTGCCGAGTCTGCGCTTGGTCTCACTAATGTAGAGGAGGCCACATCATGAGCACCAAATGCAAAAGACTAGATGGGTGGAGGTGTATGTGAATTGTGCATTGGCTTGGCTCTCTAGATGGAAGTATGGGGGAAGGTGCGGGATATCGAGGAGACCCCAGTGAGAGCCTCGTCTATAATGGAAGAGGGGAACCTAAAGAATGCAGACATCTCCGATGACTTAGTATGGAACATCTCATCCTGGGCGCAGATGCGGCGTAGACAGAGGAATTGGGACTAGGAGATAGAGTCTTTACAGGAAGCAGGGTGGGAAGAAGTGTAGTCTAGAAAGCTGTGGAAGCCAGTGAGTTTGTAATACATGTCAGTCAATAGTCTGTCTCCTGTGATGGAGACGGTGAGATCTAGAAACGGTAGGGAGATGTCGGAGTTGATCCAAGTGAATTTGAGTGCAGGATGGAAATTAGTGGTGAAGTTGATGAAGTCAGTGAGTTCTGCATGGGTGAAGTCATCAATGTAGCGGAGCTAGAGTTCGGGGATAGGGCCAGTGCACACCTGGAACAGTGATTGTTCGATGTACCCTACAAAGAGGCAGGCATAGCTGGGGCCCATGCGAGTGCCCATAGCCACGCCTTGGATTTGGAGGAAGTGGGAGGAGTCGAAGGAGAAGTTGTTAAGGGTAAGGACCAACTCCACTAGGTAGAGGAAAGTGTTAGTAAATGGAAATTGGCTAGTTCTGTGATCGAGGAAGACACAGAGCGAGGGCTTTAAGACCTTCCTGGTGGGGGATGGAGGTGTAGTGACTTAACATGGTGGTGTGTGTTTTCACACTTATATACCTTTGGCCTGAGGGGAGAAGAGGCAGTGGCCAGGGTGCGACTCATCCTTGATTGTGCTGCTGGCCTTGCCGAGGCAGCGTGAGGTATAAATGGAGTAAATAGAAGGGATTCTATGCCTTCCCCTCTGCCATTCTGGTCAGATCGCTTGCAGTTTTGCTGCCTGTGCAAAAGCTTTCAGAAAATGAACCAACTGGTTCTGTCTGATAACAGCCACTGGTGAATAGAAATGACAGTGACTTCTTTAATCTCCTGGCCAGGCGATCGAAAATACAATGGAACAGTGTGTGAGGAATGCAAAGACGGATTCTATTCCAATGTCTCATCCTCTACCGAGCCTTGCAGGAAATGGATAAGGTAAGAACCCACGTTCAGAGATGGAGCCTCACAACAGTTGTCACTTGGTGAACATGGTGGTGGAGAGAGGGCTGTGTTGTGTGTCGCTGCCTCTTGTCTCACCTCCAGAAGCCCGGTTACTCTCCAGGGTACATCCGTGTTTTTGATTTAGGATGGCTACATCTAGACGGACATATTTCTGGAGGTTTCAACCATGACCTCTGTTGGATGAGTAATTAACAACATAGAATTAGGAGCAGAGTCTGTTGTTTGATCCCTTGAGCCTCAAGATCAGGGATTGTGGGGGGCAAGGCAGGAGAATGGGGTTGAGAGAGAAGATAGATCAGCCGTGATTGAATGGCAGAGTTGGCTTGATGGGCCGAATGGCCTAATTTTGCTCCAAGAATTTATGAACGTATCTTCTTCCTCAATGCTATTTTCCCTCATGCCTTGAGTTATTTGATATTCCGTTTCAATCCCATCAATCTGTTTCAATAAACTCACTGATTGAGCCTGTGAAGTCACTTTGCAGAACATTCCAAAGATTCATCACCCTCTGCGTGTAGGTATTTCTCCCCATCTTAGTCCTATGTCTGCCCTTATTCTGTGATCCATGGTCCAGACACCCCAGCCACGGGAAACACCTTCCCTGCCTCTAGCCTGTCAGGCCCGGTAAGAATTCTGTGTATTCAGATCGCTTCTCATTCTTCTGCAGTCTAGAGAACACAGTTATCTCAATTTTTTGTGGCAAACACATTCTTTATTAGGAAAGTACTGATAGTTTTGCTATAAAGCAGATTTCCATGTGTAAATTGGCTATATTTGTTTTTAAATCTCTGAATGGGCTCGCCCCGCCTTACCTCTCTGAGCTGCTCCACCCATACGCTCCTGCCCGGTCCCTCAGGTCAGCTGGTCAGCTGCTCCTGGAGGTACCGAGGTCTAGTCGGAGGCTCAGAGGGGATAGAGCCTTCTCTGTTGCTGCTCCGGCACTCTGGAACACCCTGTCGTTGCACATCAGACAGGCCCCCTCACTGTCCATCTTCAAATCCAGAGTTAAAACACATTTGTACTCCCTGGCTTTTGACCATGCCTGAGGTTTTGCTTCTGTTTGTGGTGTTTTTGATGTTTCTTTATTTTACATGTCTTTTCCTACTATTTCTTTTGATTGTTATTTTTGGTGTGTATTAACTTTTTTGTCAATGATTAGTGATGTACAGCACTTTGTTGCAGCTATGTTTGTTTTTAAAGTGCTCTATAAATAAAATTATTATTATTATTATTATTATTATTATAACGTGAGTGAAACATGAGTGAAAGATTAGGGAACATTACAAACATTAGGAACGACTTAAAATGACATTGAAAATTGATGCTGGAAAAAAAGATGAATGGGGGGAATAAATAAATCAACCATGCAACCTCCCTGCAATAATCGGACACCATTGTCTCTTCAGAACACAACTGCCACTTTAACCATGGGTGGCCATTGAAATGTATACATCTATTGACGTTTGTACCACGAAGCTCTGTTAAACAATGTAATATGCAGTCTTTAACATTTTTAGTTATTAGTAATAAAAGGGAACTAATTGCTATTGAAGAGACATGTACTTTTGGATATCCTGCAGGAAAAATAACATTGTTATTGTGAGACTGAAACACTGTAGCCCTTAACTCCCTTTACCCTAATGATACTGTTGTTTTTAATAATATGATTTTTTAAAATAAAGTGTGGTTTCTAAAGTCTCCGTCCCACTTAGGAAACTTGAACGGAAACCTCTTGAGACTTTGCGCCCCACCCAAGGTTTCCGTGCGGTTCCCGGAGGTTTTTGTCAGTCTCCCTACCTGCTTCCACTACCTGCAACCTCCCGCAACCACCTGCAACCTCCGGGAACCGCACGGAAACCTTGGGTGGGGCGCAAAGTCGCCAGAGGTTTCCGTTCCATATAACCATATAACCATATAACAATTACAGCACGGAAACAGGCCATCTCGGCCCTACAAGTCTGTGCCGAACAAATATTTTTCCCCTTAGTCCCACCTGCCTGCACTCATACCATAACCCTCCATTCCCTTCTCATCCATATGCCTATCCAATTTATTTTTAAATGATACCAATGAACCTGCCTCCACCACTTCCACTGAGAGCTCATTCCACACCGCTACCACTCTCTGCGTAAAGAAGTTCCCCCTCATATTACCCCTAAACTTCTGTCCCTTAATTCTGAAGTCATGTCCTCTTGTTTGAGGTTCAGGTTTCCTAAGTGGGACAGGGGCATTAGGAACCCAACAATCGTGTTATAATAAAATTACCTGCAGAACAAAACTATACATCATACCCCAAGCAGCGGCTCGCCTGCAATCCGTCTGTCTTTTCCCTTTTTTTATTGTTTTCTTTTGTCTTGTTAGATGCATGTTTTAGTTTATTTTTAGTTGTGTATGGGGGTGGTGGGGGAAACTTGTTTTAACCTCTTCCTTCGAGGGGATGCGACCTTTTCTTTGTCGTATCTCCGTCTCCGTCTGCGCTGAGGCCTAATCATGGAGCTGGCGGCCTCCAACTGGAGCCGACCTCGAGGCTCCAGAGGCAGAGCCTGTGGACTCACCTTCGCGAAGCTGGCCGACTTCAGGACTGTGGTGGCGCTGCAGCTGCGGCCCGACTTCGGAGCCTCGGAGGCTTCGGCCGCGGGCCCAGTGGACGTCAACATCGGGAGCTCGCAGATTCTCCGGAGCCCCCACAACAACAGCTTCGTCCGCTGGACTGGAGGGTGGCAGCTTCACCCGCCCCGGGCCGCGGAGTTTGAATCGGCCCTTCGACCGCGGGACTTACCATCACCCGGTGGGGGGCCCAACATCGAAGGCTGGATCACCTCAACGCAGCGGGAGAACAAGCAAGGAAGAGATAAGACTTAAGACTTTTGCCTTCCATCACAGTGAGGAGGTGCCTGGAGATTCACTGTGGTGAATGTTAAACTGTGTTTATTGTGTGTTCTAATACTTTATTTTCTGTCATGACTGCAAGGTACGCACTTTCGTTCAAACTAAAAGTTTGAATAACAATAAAGGAACTCAACTCATGTATGATTATACCAAAACCCTATACAGTTGCTGAAATATTACACTTGCTTATTGACCTTCTGTGAGATAACACCAAGGTCTCTTTGTATATTAATATCTTCCCGTTTGCCAAAAGGTATTCAACTTTTCACTTTTATGCAATGATATGGATATTTCTCCACATTATATCTCATAACTGTCTGCCAAATATACTTTTTCAGATAAAATAGGAAATCCTGGAAGTATTCAGGATATAAGATTCCATCAAAGGAGAAACTGGGTTAATATCTCAGTTCAAATTGAGGAAAGAATGCAATCTAAAAGCTGCAGGCTTTGATTTTTAAAGGGAGATTTAATCTAGAGGTTAAGGCTCTATAAGTCGTGGTCAGACCACATTGTGAGCAATTTTGGACCCCATATCTGAGGAAGGATGTGCTGGCGCTGGAGAGGGTCCAGAGGAGGTTTACGAGAATGATCCCAGGAATAAAGTGGGTTTACGCATGATGAGTGTTTGACAACACTGGGCCTCTACTCGCTGGAGTTTAGAAAGACAGTAAATGGCCCTAGACAGTGTTGTAGAACAGTAACAGTAAGACCTGAGATAGACACAAAAAGCTAGATTAACTCAGCGGGTCAGACGGCGTCTCTGTAGGAAAGGAATAGGTGGTGATGTTTCAGGTCGAGACCCTTCTTCAGTCTGCTGTCTGACATGCTGAATTACTCCAGGTTTTTGTGTCTATCTTCGGTTCAAACAAACATCTGCAGTTCCTTCCTACACAGTAAGACTTGGGACGCGGGTACATGGTTCCCTGAAAGTGGTGACACCGGTAAACAGGGTGGTGACAAATGCTTTTAATATGCTTGACGTAATCAGATGAGGGATTGAGTACAGAAACTGGAATTTTATGTTGCAACTGTACATGCCGTTGGTGAGACCATACGTAGAGTATTGTGTGCAGTCATGCTTGCCTGGCTATGGGAAAATGTCATTATATTGGAAAGGGTGCAGAAAATATTCATGAGGATGTTACCAGGACTGGAGTGCTTCAGTTATAAGTCGAGGCTGGATAGTTTGGGACCTTTTTCCCTGGAGTATAGTAGATTACCTTATACTGGTGTATAATATCGAGATGGTGTGGATAAGGTGGATTGTCACAGACTTCACCCCCGGGGAATGGGACCCAAAACTAGAGGGAAATTTTAGGGTGAGAGGGGAAAGATTCCAAAGGGTTCAAAATGGATCACAGAGGGTGGTGGGCTTATGGAATGAGTTGCCTGAGGAATTGCTAGAGGCGGGTATAATTATAATGTTTAAATGATATGGACAAGAAGGATTTTGAGGGATAAGGACCAAACGCAAGCAAATGGGACTTTCTCGGCTAGAAACCTTGGTTTCCAGATGGTCTGAAGGATGTGTTTTCATGCTGCATTGCTATGACTATGACAATGAGATTAGTAACTCCTGCCAGGCATCAGGTTGATAAGACCACACATGTCCAGTGCGCTTTATTAAGCCCCCCCCCCCCCCCCACCGACAAACCATTAAATTGCACAACACATTGTGTGGGAACAAGAAGGCAGATTATTATCTGAATTAGGAAAATGGGAAGTGCAACGAGACCTGGGTGTCCTTGTACATCAGTCTCTGAAAGTAAGCATGCTGGTACAGCAGGCCGTGAAGAAAGCAAATGGCATGTTGGCCTTCAAGTGAGAGGATTTGAGTATAGGAGCAAGGAGGCCCTACTGCAGTTGTACCCCAGTCGAGCAACTGGGGTTATATTTACTGGAATTTAGGATGAGAGGGGGTCTTATAGTAACATAGAAGGGGATTGGACAGACTAGATGCAGGAAAAATGTTCCCGATGTGGGAGTGGTCCAGGACACACAGGCGCGCACACGCATACACGCACACACACACACCACACACACACACACACACACACACACACACACACACACACACACACACACACACACACACACACACACACACACACACACACACACACACACACACACACACACACACACACACACAAATCCAGAGATTCACTCACTCACTCTCACACACACAATGGTTAGTGCATCTTCCCCATACAGTTACACCATAGTGGATGCATTTAATCAAATGATCAACATTATTTACAGCTAGACCTTGCAGAGTTTCTGTCCAGCACTCATGATTTACAATGCTGGGTATCTATTGATCTGTACTGAATGTGTCTATAAATACGCTCTATGTAGCTGCATCTCACTAAACATTGGTGAATCTTGTAGAGTGGCAGTTTGATAATGTCTACCATGAATTAAGTTAATGTAGATTTTACGTTCTTATTCCATAAAAATGTACCACATGTCAGGAAAATTCACTGCCTTTTGTAAACGGTGCTAGTTTATAGCAGCTGAGCTTTGCTGCCACCCTGAGGCCCAGGGTGGCATTGCTGTCCCCTGTCCCAACAACGGGAACAGATTTGGCCCTCAAAGAATGTTCCTTCAGTCGAACATTTCCCTTCCCCATCTCCCTGCCTCATAGAGTGATACAGTGTGGAAACAGGCCCTTCGGCCCAACTTGCCCACACCGGCCAATATGTCCCAGCTACACTTGTCCCACCTGCCTGTGCTTGGTCCATATCCCTCCAAACCTGTCCTATCCATGTATCTGTATAACTGTTTCTTAAACATCGGAACAGTCCCAGCCTCAACTACCTCGTCTGGCAGCTTGTTCCATACATCCACCACCGTTTGTGTGAAAAAAGTACCCCTCAGATCCCTAATAAATCTTTTCCCCTTCACCTTGAACCCATGTCCTCTGGTCATCGATTCCCCTACTCTGGGCAAGAGATTCTGTGCGTCTACCCGATCTATTTCTCTCTCATGGTTTTATACATCTCTATAAGATCACCCCTCATCCTCCTGCGCTCCAGGGTATAGACCCAGCGCACTCAACCTCTCCCTATAGCTCATACCCTCTCGTCCCAACTTCGATAATTAATACTCTGACTGATGAAGGCCAATGTGCCAAAAGTCTTTTTGACCACCTTATCTACCTGCGACTCGACCAAGGAACCATGCACCTAGATCCCTCTGCTCTACACCACTCCCCAGAGGCGTACCATTCACTGTGTAAGGCCTGCCCTTGTTAGACGCCCCAAGATGTAACACCTCACCTCACTTAAGTCAGGCCTTTGCAGCACACCGCCCCACTCACACATTCCATATGCACCAGAACACAGCATGACAGATAAATGTTGTTGTACAGTTAGAAGAAACGTCACCTATTCCTTTTCTCCAGAGATGACGTCTGACCCGCTGAACCACTCCAGCTTTTTGTGTCTATCATCAGTTTTAGTGCTTTGTTTGCTTTCTGTGGTGTTATCTGCTTTCTGACTTCATCTGCTCTCTGTCCTTGTGCTGGACCCAAGCAACGTGCTTAGAAAAGTATGGTGTGATGCCCTCTTTTGTTACATGGCACTCTCTATTGATGGGCTCTGGGGAGAGCTGGAACTCTTTGAGAGGGCTAGCTGAAGACTAGGTGCATATTGGCAGAAACAGATCCTTTGGCCCAAGCAGTCGAAGCTCCACGCTAGTCCTTCCTCGTCCTAATCCATCGGTGAGCTCCTCCATTCCCTTCTTCATTACATCCTGGAGTAGCCTCTCCTTCCATCCCTGTACACGTTGCACTTCGCCCATCCACGAGGGGACTGAGAGAAGAATTCCCTGCAGCCTCTAGCTGGATATCCCTTCCCTGGTACAGCAGTGTGAGCTGAGGCCAGGTCTACCAACCCTAAACTCCACTTGGATTGATTCTGGTGTTTGCTGAGTAATCTGCGGGTTGGGATGCGGGAGCGAGCACCATTTGTCTCACGGCTGTTTGTTTCTTTACAGCTGTGCATCACTCGGACTGATTGAAGCCCACGCTGGGAGTTTGAAGACTGACGTTGTATGCAGTGAGTACCCTCCAGCAGCTGGAGCCCAATCTTCTCGATAACTGGGATCTGTTTTAGTTTAGATTAAAGATACAGCAGAGAAACAGGCCCTTCGGCCCACCGAGTCCGCACTGATCAGCAATCCCCGCACATTAACTCTATCCTACACACACTAGGGAGAATTTTACATTTACACCAAGCTAATTCAGCTACAAACCTGTACGTCTTTGGAGTGTGGGAGGAAACCAAAGATCTCAGAGAAAACTTGTAGGTTCAGGCATGGTGCTAGAGGATTAGATAACATATAAATATTATACTCCTATTTAATATCCACCAGGCCTTGGTGGTGAGGAAAGTTTCAGAAATAATAATTAGCTGCAAAATGTGCAGTGACTTGGATGGATTGATTAGAGACAAACAGCAAAGTGTATCAAGGTTCAAGAGAGTGAAGAGTGTTTTGTCATAGATCCCAGATAGAAAAATGAAATTCTTATTTGTCTAACTAACTTAAGGTCCTGTCCCACGAGCATGCGACCTGTATGCGGCAAGCGCGACCAAACCGGAAGCGGGGGCCGCGCGGAGGTCAAGTGAGTGACGTGAAGTTTGAGCAAAGTCCGCCGGGCGTGCGCAGGTTCAAGACGTGCGTACGGCGTCGAGGCGGCTGCGGGGTGGCAGGCCATTGCCGCGCGGAATTTTTTGATCACAGTCAGTTTTTCAGAGCCCCGCGTGATGTCGGGACCCGCTCCGCACAACTCCATACGGCTCCGGCGATTGAAGTGGGACCGGCCCCGCGAGGCCGTACGGCTCAAACGACCACGTTAGGTCGCGCTTGACTAATGGAGTCGCATGCTCGTGGGACAGGCCCCTTAGAGTTGGTTAAACCAGAGAAGGTGAGACTATCCACCCTGGAAGAGAGAAGAATAAAGACAAAGAGAGATATGCAGATTTTGAATGGTATAGACAGGAAGAGAGAGACTGTTCCCGCTGAAGGAGGGGTCAAGAACTAAGGGCACAGAGTGAAACTGATTACGTGTAGATCCGAATAAGAGAAGGGTCTTTATACAAAGTATATTTAAGGTCAGTGGAAAGTATGGAGGCAGATTCAAATACTTGTGGTAAGTATCTCACAGGAAATAGGGTTAGGAGAAAGAGCATAGACGTGGGACTAGGTGGATCGCTCCTACACAGATCTGGTGTGGACATGGTGGGCCGAATGGCCTCTTTCTGTGTTTCAACCATTCTGTGACTCAGTCGCTCCCTCCAAACTACACTAGTGTACACACCCTGTCACCTTGTGTGTTTTATCCGGGTGCTCCGGTTTCCTCCCACACTCCAAAGATGTACAGGTTTGTAGGGTAATTGGGTTTGTAAATTATAAATTGTGCTCTAATGTGTAGGATAGTTTTGGTGTCCGGTGTCATCGCTGGTCAGTGTGGACTTGCTGGGCCGAAGGGCCTGTTTCCACGCTGTGTCTCTAAATTCATTCATTCATTCATCATCGTTGACAACATCAGCGACGCAGTGGTGCTGGTTTCCAACAGGAACGGTGACAGACGCACCACATATCTCTGTCCTCCAGTTCCTGCGGACTTCCACCGCTGGGAGTCTAGGATTTTGGCGTGTGTGCGTTATCATCGTTCCTTACAATGCCATGTATGACAGTGATCGCGACTTGTACTGAAGTGTGGATGGCTGTTGGCTTACTAGAAGCTCATCCGCCCGTTGACAGGTCTTGTTTTAGTCCTGCTGGGGTTCCACAGCCCCCTCCTCACCTGGAAAACCAGGTGGGGGAGACTGTTGAATCGCCGACTATCCGTCCATGGAGCAGGTAGCGCGGGATTACATGGTACCCGTGGCAGGGGGATTCCCCCCGACTTATCTCTAAAAATACTTGAAAAAAAAAAAAGTCTAAAGCCCCTGATATGGAAATATATTGCCATTCATTCATTGTGAAAATCACAGAGAGACCCAGACCATGGCATTTTCACCCTGTGGACTGCAGCCTTTCAGACGTAAGGCTTCCCAACACAAGAGGTGGACAGCAGCTACAGGAGCTCCACCATGGCCACAGCAGAGAATGACGCTACCTTTCAAAGTACATTCCAGCTGCCGGGTAACAGAGTTGTCCTTTTATTTCAGGTGTGCCGTTACAAGGCACTGGATGTTGCCGTGGTGCAGTGATCTCCCTGGCTCTGTTTCTCATCATCTTTATAGCGCTGTTTGTCTGCAGCGTGCTGGGTGAGTTTTCCCCGCTGTGACAGCCATTCTAACTCTTGTGCTGGTCTAAACAAGACCAGCGGGGCAGGCAGCATCTCTGGACAGAAGAAACGGGTGACGTTTCGGGTCGAGACCCTTCTTCAGACTGAGAGTCTCTCGGTCTTTTTTCTCAGTCTGAAGAAAGGTCTCGACCCGAAACTTCACCCATTCCTATCCTGAGATGCTGTCTGTCCCGCTGAGTTACTCCAGCATTTTGTGTCTACCTTCGATTTAAACCAGCATCTGCAGCTCTTTCCTACACAAGACGACTTTAAAGCTGGTATGACTTGGGTGGGGGAGGGATGGAGAGAGTTGGGATACAGGGGTAATGATTTCACTGTTCTGTTGTTGGTACATACTGCATGACAATTAAACACTCCCCCTTGACCTGGATTAGTCCGATTTCAAATGCAGGCAAAGTGAATGCCAGCTCACAGTATTTAAAACACTGTATGGGATGAGGAAAAAAGATTTTAAGCAGAGAGGTTTGGCAGATTGAAGACCAGAAAGGAAATTTACACAAGCAGGCAGCTTGAAATACTGGAATAGCATTTTATGTCAAACTTCATCAAGAAAAAAGTTGATATGAGTCTCAGCAAAGGAAATTGCCACGGAGATTCTGGATGAGTTAGAAATTAGGAATAGTTGGTAGCTGAAAGCTGTATAAATCACCTGGGCAAGATTGAATGCATCTCAGCTTGCTGATGGAAGGAAGGGATGTAACTGCAGAGATCCTGTTCATAATCATCAAAGCATCTGTAGGTTCATGCACAGTGCCAGAGAATTAAAGTCCTGTCCCATGGCATTAGTTCATTTCAAGAACTCTCCCGAGTTTAAAAAAATCAAACTTGTGGTAAGCACGGAGAATGAACGTAGCGGGTATGTTGGAGCTCGGGGACGTCTTAGCGACTCGTAACGCTAACGGCAGGTACTCGGGAAACATAGAAACATAGAAATTAGGTGCAGGAGTAGGCCATTTGGCCCTTCGAGGCTGCACCGCCATTCAATACGATCATGGCTGATCATCCAACTCAGTATCCTGTACCTGCCTTCTCTCCATACCCCCTGATCCCTTTAGCCACAAGGGCCACATCTAACTCCATCTTAAATATAGCCAATGAACTGGCCTCAACTACCTTCAGTGGCAGAGAATTCCAGAGATTCACCACTCTCTGTGTGAACATTTTTTTTCTCATCTCGGTCTTAATAGATGTTCTTCTCATCTCGAAAAATGTTCTTCTCATCTCAGTTTTAAAGGATTTCCCCCTTATCCTTAAAGTGTGACCCCTTGTTCTGGACTTCCCCGACATCCGGAACAATCTTCCTGCATCTAGCCTGTCTAACCCCTTAAGAATTGTGTAAGTTTCTATAAGATCCCCCCTCAGACTCGCTAACAGCAGGTAAGCGCGGGAAGACTCGTGAAGATTTTTCAACATGTTGAAAAATGTCCACGAGAGCCCCGAGTACCGACGAGCGGCCATTACCGTAAATCTCCGAGTTCGAATCAGGGCAAACTCGGGAGAACCCTTGGAATGAACTCGTACCGTGGGACATGGGTTTTAGAAAATTATTAATGTTACATTCTTGTTTAAACCCGCTAAGCCTTGGTGGTGAGGAAAGTTCCACACTTCATAAAAGGCTGCAAAATTTGCAATCACTTAGATGAATAGATTAAACGATCAATTACTTTATATAATAGTGGCTATTATGACTTTTAGGTTATGTCTACCAAAACCATGCTTGATTGGTTGGATTAACCTTTACCAGTTGGATTTTTACCAATTGTTTTTGCCACATGATAACTTTCTGAATATAGATTTAAATGGGAAGCGTCAGACAAGTTTGTCACCATCCCGGCTGGTTGTAAGGCTTGAGCATGTCGTACAAGAGACCAGTGTGCCCCTCCCTGACTCACAGTCTGATGAAGGGTCTTGCCCCGAAACATCACATATCCCTTTGCTCCAGAGATGTTGCCTGACCTGCTGAGTTACTCCAGCTTTATCTTCATGTACGTGCCAGACCTTCTGGGATTGGTAAAAGAAACCTTTAGTCTGAAGAAAGGTTTCGGCCCGAAACGTTGCCTATTTCCTTCGCTCCATAGATGCTGCTGCACCCGCTGAGTTTCTCCAGCATTTTTGTGTACCCACAGTAAATTTAGTTTAGTTTAGAGATACAGTGTGGAAACAGGCCATTCGGCCTACCGAGTCTGTGCCGACCAGCGATCCCTGCACACTAACGCTGTCCTACACACACAAGGAACAATTAACAATTTTTACCAAAGCCAATTAACCTACAAACCTGTACGTCTTTGTAGTGTGGGAGGAAACCGGAGATCCCGGAGGAAACCCACACAGCTCATGGGGAGAACGTACAAACTCCATACAGACAGTGCCCGTAGTCAGGATCGAACCTGAGTCTCTAGTGCTGTAAGGCAGCAACTCTACCGCTGAACCACCGTACCTCCAGGAAAAGTTAATATGAGAACGCCTGAAAGTTGTGAGCAGCGAAAGATGAGGTTGCCCGTATTCCAGTAACATGTGACATCTCTTTTCCTGCAGGTTATCTGAACGCCCCAGTGAATGCTATTCGAAGGCTGGTGAGTATTATTTTTTGCAGGGATTGATAAGGGATAAGAGTGAGACTGTGCTTCTGCTGAGCTGGGGTGAGCACCTCCCACCTTAATGTCTTCATTTTAGAGACCTGTATCCACTCAGTTCCACAAGTGAGTGGGTGGGAGGGTGGTGCCATTTATTTCAGTTACTTAGCCAGCATGGTACACCCATCCAGTGGGTGCCCCAGTGATGTGAGCTGGTCTGAGACACACCCGCACTGTAAGGGATCCTAGCTGTTGAGGGTAAGTCATACCCTCAGAATGCCCTGGACATCCACAGCATTAAGGTCTAGAATACCTAGCTGTTGGAGAGTGTTCCAGTACTCCCAGCATTTCAAGATGTCCGAACTATCGGAAGGGACCCCATCCTGTCCAGGACAACCCTGCTTCAAATATCACAGTCAGTCCACAGCACACCAAACCTCCAGCGTCTAAATACCAGGCGTAGTCATGCAGAAAGGAAACAAACTCATCCTAGTTGACCAAGAGACCCATCTCAGCTGGTCCCATTTGCCTGCTTTTAGCTGATATCTCTCTAAGCTTTTCCTATCTGTGTATCTGCCTAACTAACTTTTAATGTACCCACCTCAACCATTTCATCTGTTAGATCATTCCATGTATGTGCCACCTACTGTATGATAGATTCTCCCTCTGGTTCCTGTTAAATCTTACCCCCCTCACCTCAAACCTATGCCTGCTAGTTGTGATTCACTTACCCGAGGAAGAAGCCTGTGTTCCCCTAATGATTTCTGCACCTCTCTACGATCACCCTTTAGTCTCCTCCGCTTCAAGGAATACACTGCTAGCCTGTCCAACCTCTCCCTGCAGCTCAGGACTCGGATCCTGGCAGCATCCTTGCAAATCTCCTCTTTCCGTTTTAATGGCATCTTTCCGATAGCAGGGTGTCAAACACGGAATATTCTGGAACTTCAAACTCCAAGTGCAACCTCACCAATGTCCTGTAAACTGTAACATAATGTCCCAACTCGAGGTTGCCACAGAAGGCTATGGAGGCCAAGTCAGTGGATATTTTTAAGTCAGAGATAGATAAATTCTCGATTAGTACAGGTGTCAGAGGTTTTGGGGAGAAGGCAGGAGAATGGGGTTAGGAGGACGAGATATATCAGCCATGATTGAATGGCGGAGTAGACCTGGTGGGCTGAATGGCCCAATTCTACGGCTATCCCTTATGACCCAACTTCCATACATAATACCTTGACCGATGAAAGCCAGCGCGCCAAAACATTTCTTCACCAACCCATCAACCAGGAGACGCCATTTTCAGAGAAAATGTCACCAGTGTGATCTGAGTCCAGCAATCCCAGCTGGTCACCACAAGGGCTGCAGATCCAGCTGTCCTGGGTTTACATCAGCGGCTGAAGCAGCATCACTCGCGGATCCACCGAGATTTACAACAGATGGAGATTCAGCCCTTTACATCCACACAAACATTGTATGGGAATATGAGAATAGTGAAAGGCTTGGGTAGAGTGGACGTGGAGAGGATGTTTTCACTGGTGGGGGAGTTTAGGATTAGAGGTCCTAGCCTTTGAATTAAAGGACGTTCTTTTAGGAATGAGATGAGGAGGAATTTATTTAGTCAGAGGGTGTTGAATCTGTGGCCACAGAAGGCTGTGGAGACCAAGTAATTGGATATTTTTAAGGCAGAGATACTGCCGATAGATTCTTGATTAGTACAGGTGTCAGAGGTTATGGGGAGAAGGCAGGAGAATGGGGTTAGGAGGGAGAGATAGATCAGCCATGATTGAATGGCGGAGCAGACTTGATGGGTCGAATGGCCTAATTCTACTCCTATCCCTTATGACCTTATGATACTGGTGGAGAAAGATCTATCCAGCTCAGTGCTGGTCCCAGTTCTTGGTCTGTGGCCCTGTTTAAAAACTCACCAGCTAGTTCTTGGAAAGCTTGTCTCAATTCACTAGCTATGGTTTACACACTCTATATGATTAAATTGAGGGTTAAGTTTCAGTTTAGTTTATTGTCACGTGTACCGAGGCTCAGTGAAAAGCTTTTGTTGCGTGCTATCCAGTCATGCAGTCTATCCAGAAAGACAATACATGATTACAATCGAGCCATTTACAGCGTATACATACGTGATTAGGGAATAATGTTTAGTGCAAGGTAAAGGCAGCAAGAAGCCAGCCAGGGTGCAGGCCTTTTGTGTTTATGGTAGTCCTCTTTAAATGTCTCCATCTTCGGGCAACTGGCACCAAATCTCTGCTACTCTGGGTGTAGCTTCTTTCTGTCATTTCCCATCTCAGTCTGCCCTCTCACTGGCACTTATGCTGCCTAGTTGCTAACCCTTCTGATGGACTTCCATCTCAGCCTCTCTCTCCTGTGGATGAACTGGGGTATTGTGTGACTACACAATGGGGTCTACTTGACTGGGGTTGGGATCCTCGCTGGTTGCCCATGGTTAGAGCAGGCCTTGCATTAAGCCTTGCGATAATGACCTTCCTCACATGGACTTGAGGCATCTGTGTTTTTGTTTTTAAGATGAACAGAGGAGATGGAGAGATGGACCCTGAGAGAGTGGCCCATGAAGACAGGCTGCTCCATGGTGTCCCCATGGCAGAGAGTGGCCTGCACACAGGGATACAGGAAGAGGGCAAGGACAGCCGTCCTTCTCAGGAGGAGGAAGAGAATCACACTGCCACCTCGATTAGGGTGATTAACGGCGATCAGGATGCTAATGGGAACGCAGGACGGTAGTGGATAGATGGAGAAGAGATCTCGTTGTGAATCAGTGGCTGTAAAAATATCCCTCAGATTTGAAAAGCTTCCCCTGAAATATTGTGGATTGTTTACATCCAGGGCATTTTAGAGCCATTTTATTGTAGTCCCACACACTATAATCCCCAGTAATGTTACTCGCTGGATTGGTGTACCAAGGGATTCCTGGTCTGTTCTAAGCATTGGATCTACAGAGGTCACTCTCAGTGTTGGCATGTCCACAGACATTGATTAGCTTGGTCCAACGTCCTTTGTGCTGCAAGTGTCCATGACTTCAAATCTCTGCATTGAGCACTGCTGTTCAGAGTTGGAGCAGAGACTGGGTACAGGGAATAGGTGCGATGTGGTTGGACTGTGCCGAGGTATCTACCTCCACTTGAGGTCGTGTGCGCGTCGTGACAACGAGGTTTTGGCTCGCTATCACCGAACGTTCTCTCAACATCGCCGGCTTTGGCTGAACATATGGAACGATCTGATCTCTCAGTGCCTGTGAGAAGCTGCCAGTGGTCCCAGGGAAGTGGCCAGCGTGAGACCATAGCTGCCGAGCGACTGTGCCGTGTGGAGCCGTCCTCCGGCCATGACTAGACTCTTCAACAGAGGAGGGGAGCAAAACATCAGCTGGAATAATGGCGAACACCTCACTCAAATCAGATGAGAGTGAAGTCTTTGGACCCTCATAATGTTCTGTACATTGAAAACATTTGCCACCATTTTGACGTCACACCAGCTGATCGATTCCATATTTTACAAGAGGGGCGAGATTCTTTTACCTATCACACTTGGGATTTTTCAGCTGCTATGATAATGACTGTTATAACAGTAATCAATCTGAGTTTACTACAACAATACCCTGCAATAATTTTGTATTTGTTCTGGGAGGGAAGCACACGTGGACCCCGATAAAAGGTTCTCGTTTCAGAGGGTGACCTGAGGCTTGGTGTGGAGGGTCCCTGATCGGTTTGGCTTTGTCTTTAATGTACCGTGGTCTGCTCAAGCTCCAGCAGTTAAATTGGGAACCTAAAACTAATACTTTATGTGATTAAGCAAATTTCTTGTTAAATGAATAAGCTTACAAGAGAGACCGAGAAAGTTAATTAAATAATTAATTTGGTGAATGCGAGTTAATAATGGGAATGCAGGAAAGAATGCATTAATGCAGAGCTAAATAAGCAAGATAACACAGGAGCTGAACGCCACTTTGTCTCAGAGATTTGAAGGTGAGGGCAAGTTCTGCCAGGTGGAGAAATGTGGAGGAAAATTGATTGGGACTCTGTTCAAGAAAGAACCAGAGGGACTTGGGACCTTCCAGGTGGGGGATGGCTGTGAAGAAGGGTCTTGACCTGAAACATCACCCATTCCTTCTCTCCAGAGAAGCTGCCTGTCCCGCTGAGTTACACCAGAATGTTGTGTCTACCTAAAGGGATTGGATGTTCATGGTGAAGATGAAGAAATTTGGGCATTGAAACTAAGAGTTATTGGAGAGTTGAAGGGCATGCAAGGTTTTTTGGATGCATCTCATCATATCTTAAACCAGCATCTGTAGTTCCTTCCTACACTTGTTTGAAGGTGAGTGCTTGCAGAGAGCAAGTAACCAAATATGCGATGCCACTATCACGAGGAACTTAGACTCAGTGGAGCATGTCTCCTCTGCTTAGAGGCAGTGGAGACATGAAGTGGAGACATTCTACCGTTTCAGAGATGGTGGGGAGGGGCCGGGGTTGGTGGGGGGAGGTACGTGGGACACTTATACCCAGGAGCCAATCACACAGGTTGCATTTGGATGGTGGCATGTGATGAGAGTTGATGATGTGCTCTGCACATCAGTGAGTTAGAAGCAATGGTGGAAGAGAATCAGCTATACTCCTTGTTTGACATCTTTGAGGGACGTTATATGTGGACATGAATAAATAATGCTGGGGAAATGGATCTTACTGAATGATCGAGCAGGCTCCAGAGGTTGACCTGTTTGCTGTGTGTCTGTGATTGACAAGACTATGCATGGTGCAACAGGCACGGGGTTAAAGGAACAGCAGAAGGAGGTGCTAGAACATTGCAGGGTGGCACGGTGGCGCAGCGGTAGAGTTGCTGCCTTACAGCACTTGCAGCGCTGGAGATCCGGGTTTGATCCTGACTACCGGTGCTGTCTGTACGGAGTTTGTACGTTCTCCCCGTGACCTGCATGGGTTTCCTCGCACCATGAAAAGACATACAGGTTTGTGGGTTAATTGGCTTGGTAAATGTAAAGGTTGTTGCCAGTGTGTGTAGGATAGTGTAATATGCGGGGATCGCTGGTCGGCGTGGATCCGGTGGGCCGAAAGACGTGTTTCCGCTCTGTCCATTTTTTTTTCACTGAAGTTTTTATTGATTTTTCACAGAGATATATACAAAACATTGCAACACCATCACCATAAATAAAACAAAATAAGAAAACCAACAGTCAAAAATAAAATAAAAAAATAAATGGGGGGGGGGGGGGGGGGGGGGGGGGGGGGGAGGTAAAGAAAAGAAAAAAACAACTGGAATAAGACCGTGTGGTTCACTCCCCAAATTTTAAAAAAATGACATTGATTAATTATCTGGAGATATTTCAATATTGACACAAACATACCACCTAGTTCTACATAACACAGTCATCCCATATCTAGCTCGGCATTTATGTAGTTGGTGTCATGGCTCAAAAAACGGTCCATTTTTCCCAGATCTTATCAAATGAATTCTTGACTCAAGGAATATGTCAGTTTCTCCATAGTAAAGATGTCTCGCACAATTTCTAGCCACTGTTTCTATTTTGGGGTTTTTTCATTAAGCCACTGCCTGGTAATGGCCTTCTTACTTTCATTACTTTCATCAAATAGGTATCTTGTATCTTTACAATATCTTTAATGTGCCCCAGATACATCACAGGGCAGGTATTTGGGATTTTATAACCCAAGATATTTTTTACAGCTGCATTAACATTTTCCCAGTATGGCCTTATCTTTACAGTTGCAGAAAATATGCGAGTGGTCTGCCTCCATACTCCTGCACAGCCTCCAACAGTGTTGTTGGACAGCAAGTTGTCTGCTTTTTATTTTGGGTGTTATAAAAAAGCGAGTTAGATTCTTCCAGCAAAATTCTCTCCATACCAGTGAACGTGTGGATGTACATTGTGTTTCACACATTTGATACCATTCTTCTTCTGTTATTTGAATCTTTAATTCTGCTTCCCATTTTGTTTTTATGTAGAGCGTTGATTCTCCCCCCTCTTCCCACTAAAGCAGAGATGACCCGAGACCCCTTCTGTTTGTATGCATCCACAATCACCTTGATCACATTATTTGAAGTTTCATCTAGTTCTGGCCTTAACTCTTTTGTAAGGTAGTCTCTTAATTGCAAGTATCTAAAAAAATCTTTGTTTACGAGGCCATACTTTGACTTTAAATCTTGGAAGCTCATAAACTCGTCATTCTCTGAAACTGTATACATTGCCGTTATGCCTTTTTGTGCCCATTCTTTGAATCTTGAATCATATAACCCGGCCCTGCTGAGTGCCCCCCACCCCCCCTGGACTGTCTCCCTCGGATGGTCACGTCACACAGTTTATTTATTTATTTTACTTTTCTCTTACATCGGTTGGAAGCTGCATACTAAATCTCGTTGCACTAATGTGCAATGACAATAAAATATATTATTATTATTATTATTATTATTATTATTATACACCCCTGGCTTAAACTTTGAGTCATATGCGACCCACTTCAATGCGTGAACCCCTCTTTTTAATTTGTATTTTTCCACTATAACATTCCATATTTCTAATGTAAATGCTACTATTGGATCCATAGCATGTCTCAAAGCCCCTCTCAGATATTTGTCTCCCACCAAAATCTGGGTCTGGTAACCCTGTATATCTCTTTCCATCGAGATTCATAATCAGGTCTACACCGACAAGCCAGAGGTCCGAGTTGAGCTGCATAAAAGTATTTTCCTCAGATTTGGTAAAGCCATTCCACCCTTGCTTTTTGGCAGTTGAAGTGCTGTTAATTTTATTCTTGGTCTTTTACTATTCCAAATGAATCTAGAGATCATCTTATCCCAGGCTATGAATTTGTCTCGGGGAACATTAATTGGGAGAGATTGGAATAAATATAGTAGTTTAGGTAGGATATTCATTTTTACCGTTTGTATTCTCAGATTCAGATTCAGATTCAGATTCAATTTTAATTGTCATTGTCAGTGTACAGTACAGAGACAACGAAATCCATTCTGAAGTCTAGAGGAAGGGTAGACCACCTTTCAACATCCTTTTTGATGTTTTCTTCAATTTTGTTATAATTAGTTTCAAACATGGTGGAAAATGTTTTGGTTATAGTTACACCAAGATACTGCATTGTTTTAGAATTCAATTTCAGATTATATGCGTCTCTGATTTGTTGGGATGGAGAATAATTGAATGAAAGAATTTGCGGTTTTGTTATATTCAGCTTATACCCTGAGTAGTATCCATATGTTTCAAGTAGGTTCATTAAGTTTGTCGTCCAAGAAAAATAATGACATCATCAGCAAAAAGACCAATGATATGTTCTTTCCCCCCTATTTTGACCCCCTGCAGGTCTTCTCTCTGCCTTATTGCTTGTGCTAAAGGTTCAACATACAAAACGAAGAGAGTAGGAGAAAGACAGCATCCTTGCCTTGTGCCCCTCTCTAGCTGGATCTTTTTTGATAGGTCTCCATTTACCTTAATCCTAGCTGTAGGCTCCTGATATATTGTTTTAATACACCGAATTGCATCTTCATTGAAACCAAATCTCCTTAGTACTTCATATAAAACTACCCAACTATCAAATGCATCTAAACTGACCAGGACCATATTTGTGTCCTTTTTTTGGGCATTATCCACAATGTTCTAAATGTCCTGTGTTTGACATATAGGTATAATTATAGACTCTAGCCAGAATCGGAGAAAGCTCGTTCTCAAAACATTTATAAAACTCTCCTGGAATCCCATCCGTCCCTGGGGACTTGTTGTTCTTTCATTTTTTTATTACTTCTTTTATTTCCTGCTCTTCTATTTGTGTTGTCATATTTCTCGCTTCTTCTTGAGAAAGGCAGGACATTTTTAATCCCGAAAAGAAAGTTCTGATCTTTTCCTCTTTATTTATGATTTCAGGAGAGTCGTATAACTGTTCATAGAAGGCTGCAAACGCTTCTGTGATTTCTCGTGGTTGTGAAACTAAATTTCTAGAAATCGGATGTAGAACTTTGGAAACTACTCAATTAGCTTGCTCCTTACACAACTGAAATGCCAGAAGGCGACTAGCCCTATTTCCCTTCTCATAGTATTTTTGATTTAAGTATCGAAGGGCTCCTTCTGCTTTATATGTTAGAATCTCTTCCAACTCATGACTTTTTTGTTTTACTTCCTTTAACAGATTCTTGTTTCTATTGTTATTTTTGTGTTCTACTTCGAATATCTTTATTTTACTTTCCAAGTCAGATTGCTTCTTCAACCTATTCTTCCTTACTCTACTCGATATTTCAATCATTTTGCCCCTTATTACTGTTTTTGCACCGTCCGTCCCATAGAGTGGATAATGTTACTTCACTATTGTCATTGTGGTCAAAATACTCTTTAATACAATTCCTAATTTCCTGTTTCACTACGTTATCTGTCAATAAAGAAATGTTTGCTCTCCAGTATTTAAAACTCTTTTCGGTTCCTAACTCCAAGGTAAGGATTATGGGCGCATGGTCACTGATTGTTATTGTGCCCATTTTACAATCTACTACTTTATATGTATATTGTTTGAGAACGCAAAGCATGTCTATACGTGAGTAGCTCCCGTGCACGTTCGAAAATAAACTATAATCCCTCACCCTTGGATTTTTATATCTCCATGAGTCTACTAATCCTAACTCCCCTAGCATATTATTTAATATTTTGGTTTTTTTTGAATGGTTGTACTCATCTGGTAATCTATCCAGCCTCCCATCAAGGACCGCAGTGAAATCACCACCTAGTATTATCATACCTTTGGCATTTTCTGCAATTATATTTGCAATGTCTCTAAAGAAAGAATAATCATCTTCCGTTGGTGCATAAATATTTATTATCGATACTACCATCCCACTTATCGTACCAATTACCATTACATATCTCCCCAATGTATCTTGGAGTACTTTTTCTACAGAGGGAACTACATTTCTATTGGAAAGGATAGCCACTCCTCTCCTTTTCCCATAGGAGGCACTAAATATCTCACCAACCCACTCTCTTCTAAGCTTTTTATGTTCAGTTTCCATCAGATGTGTTTCCTGAATCAATGTAACTCCACATCCTAATTTTTTGGGTTGGCTGAGAATTGTTTCTCCTCCTTATGGGGTGATTTAAACCGTAACTTACTATCTTTAAATTAGTCATTATCCCACGTTGTGTAATCTACTAGTTGCTTTCTATACCATTTGTGTTTCTTGCTCTGGTTAGCCTGTGAATATCCGCTGTACTCAAAATACAATTTACTAGGGTGCCATGTAACAATAAAAAACATTTGCCAAACAAACAAATCAATAAACAATAACCAAATCAGTAATTCAAAATATACAATAAAACTTTACACTTAGGACAAAAAATATATAAAGAAAAAAGGTACTTCCTACCTAACAAACCCATCTGGACACCGTGAACTAACTGGTGTTCCAGCTCCTCGTAAAAAGGCGAAGAGATGTGGCTAAGTCTCTCCTGGGTAACCCACTTATGTGTGGTTGCAACTACAGTAAAGTTGCTCTGAATCCCACTTTGGAACTTTTGAATTACAATTATAAACAAAAATGGCAGGTATCTCCCCCCCCCCCCCCCCCCCCCCACCCCACCCGAGAGAGCCCCCCCTCAGTCTCTCTCTTTGATAGTACATTTAAATCAATTAGAAAATATAATACATTACAAAACCAGCTGTATATGTGCTGTAAAACATGGCATAATTTTACTTCGGAGTGACGTGAGTGACTACGTGAAGAACCCCGCTCAGTGCGCAGGCGCGGCATTACGCCAGCAGTGCAACAGCGGCGGCAGCTGGAGTCAGGCTCTCCAGCTGCACTTTAAAAATGGACCGTTAGGTAAGTATACGGTGCGTGCAAAAACTAACAGAGGAGAGTTGGAGTTGTGTTTACTTACAGAATGTCTACACAACATAGAAGACTCTCAAAGAGAACTGCCCCCGCTCTAACTCCACCAGAGGAGCGTTCTATTCCAGTGGGGCAGCAACCGGCGGCAGCGTCGCTCTCAGAGCGTTTTGCTATCCCCGAGACCGAGCCAAGCCCAGTCTCGCCAAAGCCTGCACGGCGGACTGGGAAAGCGGCCAGGAAGTCCAACCGGCCGGTCATCTCCGATTCGTCGGAGGGGGACATGTCTCCACCAAAGCGGAGGAGAAACAGCCGCCTGAGCTGCATTCAGCAGCTCAGGTGCTCCACTGGGACACGCAGCAAGAGCGCTCCCGGGGAGGAAGGACAGGTACCTCCTCCACAGTGTCTTGTGCACTGCCCTCTGCTCCCTCATTACTGAAGGCTAGCATTGGTGACCAGGGCTGGGCTGGGCTGGACGGATGAATTCGGGAGTATGCCAGGGGTGCAGGAGCAGGAAGAGCTGCTGGGTGTGGTGGACCGCTTTGTAGCAACACATCGGGCTGGAGCACCGCTGGAACCGAGAATGGCGGCCAGCATCAACCACCTTTCGAACAAACCATTACTCGAAAAGGTGGTCGCTGAGGTGCTAGAACAACACACAGCACCAGAAAACTGTGAGGCCCTCAAGGTCAAAAGTGTAAACAGCCAAATCTGGGGGCATGTGGGGTCACACATCCAGACCCAAGAACTCAAGCTACAGCGGATCCTAAGGCTCCTGACGTCGGCCATCACAGCCTTTGCTCGTTCCGTGGAGACCACGGAGATGGATACCTGCCAGCAGGATGTGCTGGCATTAATGTGTACCACACAGTTTGAGATTAACAATCTCCGGAGGGAAATCATAAGACCTGCCCTCAATCTCAAATTTGCTGGGTTGTGTAGAGCCCCAGCTGCGAAGACGGACGCTCTGCTATTTGGGAAATACCTCAATAAAAAACTGAAGGAGATGGAGGTAGCATCGAAAACTTTCGGCCTCATGAGGGCAGGCCCCGGGACGAGCAAACCAAGACCTCCGAAACCCAAGCGGCAGCACCCCACGGCATCCACCAGTCGACATCCGCAATATGGGACTGGTGAATGCATGGGGTCCGCACATTATCCCCAAAGATCTTTTTTAGATCAGGGCCCGGAGCGGACCCCCTGGAAAATGCACCTCCCCCCAACATCGCCAGCACGTCAGAACAAATCTTCAAGAAAATGAGGAAACAGAATCGCCAATAACCATGGAGGTAGGTGGGTCTGGTTCCTACCAGCATATAGAGAATAACGGTGCTTTACTAACAGGGGGGAGATTACACTTGTTTAAAGAAGCATGGGGCATGGTCACTAGTGACAAGTATATACTCAACAGCATTAGTGGATATAAAATTCAGCTCATATCAGAAAAAGCGCCGCCATTTCAACATTGGCCCCAAAGGGTATTTTCTCCCTCCGTCAAAGAGCAACGGGAGGGACAAGCTGAACTGGTGAGACTTATCACAAAGGGGGTCATAGAAAAGACCAAACATGAACCCTTGGAATTTGTATCCAATATATTCACTAAAACTAAAAAAGATGGTGATGTCGCGTCATCGTTGACTTAACATCCCTAAACAAGTTTGTTAAGTATATACATTTCAAAATGGAAACATTTGTTACTGCCAGACAACTGATTTCCAAAGGATACTTCATGGCAAGCATTGATCTCAAAGATGCTTACTATCTAATACCAATACACAAGGATCATAGCAGATACCTAAAATTTATCTGGATGGGGCAGCTGTGGTAGTACAAAGCATTGCCAAATGGGTTCACTTCAGCCCCAAGATTATTCACAAAAATATTGAAGCCAGCCATGGCAATACTAAGGAAACAAAAACATATTGTCATGGCATATTTGGATGATATCCTCATAGTGGGGAAAACAATGGAACTGGCTGTGGCAGCAGTCTCAGCTACAAAACAGCTCCTTGAAACTCTGGGGTTCGTCCTAAATCCAGATAAATCTAAGTTAAATCCATCCACTATCATGGACTACCTGGGCTTCACAATTAACTCAGTCCATATGACTGTTCCCCTGCCAAGGGAAAAAATGGTTGGATTAGCACAATCATGCAATAATTTAATGGTCAACAAAAGACCAACTATTCGACAAGTAGCAACAGTGATTGGTAAAATGGTAGCAGCATTTCCGGCTACACAATTTGGACCTTTGCACTATCAAAATTTACAAAGAGCAAAGGTACAGGCACTAAAACGACATAGAGGTCACTATGATCGTGTCATGATATTACCCACGGAAGCAATATCAGAGCTACAGTGGTGGACAAAAAATGTTTGGCATAGTTTCAGCTCTATTATCATCACTAACCCTACTTTAGTTCTTCAGACAGATGCCAGTGCTCAAGGCTGGGGAGCTAACTAACTCCATATCCAGCACAGGTGGTAGATGGACTAACCCAGAGTCATCATTACTATCTACACTGGGCATTAACTATTTAGAAATGTTGGGCGCCTTTTATGGTTTAAAAGCATATGCATCCAATATGCAGCACTTGCATGTTCGGTTACAAATTGATAATACTACGGTGGTGGCTTATATTAACCATATGGGCGGCATAAAATCTTTATCATGCGACAAATTGGTCAATATGATTTGGCAATGGTGTGTCGAAAGACATATTTGGCTTTCAGCTACCTATCTACCAGGTAAGCTAAACACAGTGGCAGACACCAGGTCACGCAAATTCAATGACAACATCGAATGAATGTTAAACCCTAAAGTATTTGCTAAAGTTATCAAGCAATATGGAACGCCAGATATTGATTTATTTGCATCAAGACTAAATCACCAGTTACCTATGTATGTCGCTTGGGAACCAGACCCAGAGGCAGCAGCGGTAGATGCCTTCGCGCTGGATTGGGGAAAGTTATTTTTCTATGCCTTTACCCCCCTTCTGCCTCATCAGTCGGGTACTTCGCAAAATACAGATGGACTCTGCTTCTGGTATTTTGATGGTTACCGACTGGCCTACACAGCCATGGTTCCCAGTACTACATGACATGGTGGTAGAATCACCAATGGTATTTCCCAGTGATCCAGGACTATTAACTCACCCAGTATCAGGCATAAGCCACCCATGCCATGAAGACATTCAACTCCTGGGTTGCAGGTTTTGAACAGACCTTACCTGGACCTGGGATTGTCCGAACAAACCATCACCACCATGTCGGCATCCCTTCGAACATCCACCAAGAGGCAGTACTTAACCAGCATCAAAAAATGGGAGGTACTGCCAGGAAACAGGGACATCATATGAAACAGCCACAGTAACCAACGTATTGGAGTTCCTGGCCTATCTACACCATCATGAAGGGATCAGCTACAGTGCCATCAACACGGCACGTAGTGCCCTCTCCGCTTACCTCAAACCAGCAGGACATCAGCCTAAGGGATCCCATCCACTGGTGGTTAAACTGATGAGGGGCATTTGTAATATCAAGCCCCCAAGCCCAGATATACCCATATTTGGGACATCAGTGTCGTCCTGACATACCTCCGGGAATGGCCACCAGCTAGATCCCTCAGCCTCGAGCAATCTACACTGAAGACGCTCATGTTGATGGCACTCGTATCCGCTCAGAGGGTCCAGTCACTACACAAATTGAGGCTGGACAACATGGTGACAACCCCAGATCAGATCACATTCATTCTACAAGGTCTGGTGAAACAAAGCAGGCCAGGAACATCTAATCCACTAGTGGTATTCCGGGCCTACCCACCAGAGCCACGATTGTGTGTGGTGACCCATCTACTACAGTATATCGACACAACCCATAACATCAGAGGGAGTGAAGCCTTATGGGTCAGCCACAAAAAACCTCATGGCCGGATAACAAGCCAAACCATCTCAAGATGGCTAAAACAGGTACTGAAAGCTGCCGGGATAGATATTAATACCTTTAAATCTCATTCCACTAGGGCAGCGTCCACATCAACGGCAGCAAGAATGGATGTACCTATTTACCTTATACTGAATACAGCAGGATGGTCGAGGGAAACAACATTCAGAACATTTTACAATAAGCCGTTGATGATACATGATTTATTTGCAGCAAAGATATTAGAAGCTGCAAATATATAATTTAAGCCTGGGGGAGCAATTTATTTTTTGTTATTGTTAATAAATACCTTTTTGTTTCTTGAAAAACAGATTCATTGGGTTGATTACGATAACACTTCCTCCCTCAAGAACTTCGGCAGTGAGTGAAATAAAACTGTTACACGGTTTGAAATCACAGAGCTTTGAAATCTTCACATAGTCACTCACGTGACTCAGAAGTAAAATAGTAAGATTAAACGAGAACTTACCAGTTTGAAGTTTGATCTGTATTTTATGAGGAGTTACGATGAGGGATTACGTGCCCTCCGCTCCCACCCTCATTATATGGTTCAAACTGATAAATTGATGTCTCTTTTTCTTTACTATGTTTACTTCAAATACTTGTGTCTATCTGTGATTCCACACCGCTGCTTGGAAGTATGCCGCGCCTGCGCACTGAGCGGGTTCTTCACGTAATCCCTCATCGTAACTCCTCATAAAATACAGATCAAACTTCATACTGGTAAGTTCTCGTTTAATCTTACTATTATCCTTCATCAAGACAAAACAAAACCAGAGAGTATATGTACAAACTATTTACATATCATTTGTCTCATCCTATACTATTATCTGATCGTATAGATGTTAATTGTCCGCATCATTAACTCAATGGTCTCTTTCAGACATTTTACCATTTGCCCATATGACCCACATGTCTGTGGTTATTTCAAACCTGTCTATAGTCCATCTCCTATGATGCCCACCCAGTATGGTGCGAAGATCTTCCTCTGACAGATTTGCCAGTCCTCTCTGGCCGCTTGCTTTATGCTTTATTCGTCCCCCCCCGACCAGTGGTCTTGCAGCAGTTCTCTATTCAACACATCTCTGGACTCCGATCTGATGTAAATCCCCATCTTCTCCAGTGTAGGTACTGCCTCAGTTAGTGTCCTGAAGGATTTAACTCCAGAATCTAGGAAGATCTTGAGCTGTGCCGGGAATGGAGACTTGGCTTTAATATTTTTCTCCCGTAGTTGCTTAATCACCCGTCGTACCTCCTTGCGCATTCTCTGGACTTCTGGCGAGTAGTTTTGATCAAAATACACTCTGTCCCCATCATATATTATCTTTTGCTGATTCCAAGCCTGTTGCAACACGAGATCTTTTGTATAATAATCTAAAGGTCTGACTTTTATAGATCTTGGTGGGGCTAGCTCTGCACTCGGTCTAGCTGCGAGGGACCTATGTGCTCTCTCTATATTAATAATTAAATCTTCTGGGAATTCTAGGGAATTTCTCAACAGTTCATTTACAAACTGTGACATGTCCTTATTTTCCTTTCCCTCTGTGACTCCATATTCTTACGCCTCGCTCGATTTTCCAGGTCCAGGCATTTCTCTGCCAACTTAGCTTCTCTCTGTAACAGGTAGTTAATCACTCTCTCGTGTCTCATTTCCTTATCTTCTGTTGAAATTACTCTGACCTCCATTTCCTTCCAGCTTTTCCATTTGAGCTGTTAAATCCTTCATTTTATCCTCCACTCGTTAATCTCTGGTTTGTATCTTCTGAGGCTTTATGTTCTTTTCTCAACTCTCAACTCGGAGAGAATGAACGGGCTTTCCTTGTCGGACTCAGCGTCATCTTGCTGGAAGTCTGTCAGTTTCTGACCTTCATTCTCTCCTTTTCCTCCGTGCTTGGACACCTTATGTCGACCCATCATGTTCAGACAGCCGTTGACACTCTTTTCTCCTCGTTTATCACAGTATTTATCTTTCTTATGGCTGGTTTGAAGAGGGCCTCCCGGGGAGCAGGTCGACTACACAGCCTTCACTGTCAAAAGCTCTTCCTTAAAGGCCTTTTACCATTCTGGTGGAAACCCATCAGCTCCTTAACAGTAAATTGTGACGTCATGGTATTGTTCTGTATCTCACCAATGGATGGCAGGTCGAGTGAGTTAAGAAAACTTCTCATTGTCCTTTCGTCAGCTGATGGTGGTTTGGAATAGTTTCGTATAGTACTCTTTAAATATTCTTTCTATCTCATCTGGCTCATGTGATAATTGATTGGATTTAAGATCTCTTATTATCTGAATTGTTTTAGAGGCCTGCTGTTTGCGCAGGCGTCTGGCCAGGAGTCTAGTTGCTTTTGGACCTGCTTTATAATAGGTCTGCTTTACAAATGTTGCCCTTTTTTTCCATATCTCCCCTGAGGCTCTCATCTATCTCCCCCTTATTTTCTTAATCTGTTTTAGTACCAACTAATCCTGTAGGTTTTTTTGTTTTTTCTACAATTCTTTCAGTTTTTCTACTTTATGTTCATACGTAGCTGGTCGGCCCTTTTTTTGTGATGATGTCAATGCGATCAGTTTTCCACGTGTAACTGCCTTCATTGCATCCCACAGTATTACAGGATCCACATCCCCATTATCATTCTCTTCTATGTACCTTTTTATCTCTTCCCTTATTTGTTCCACATTTGCCTTATTCAAAATACCCACATTGAGCCTCCAAACAGTATTTCTTTTTCAACTATTCAGGTGTACTGTCAAACTGATCGCACTGTCAAGCTGATCGCACTGTGATCAGATATATCTGCCACCCCGATTTTACACTCTGTGATCCTGCGGCTTGCACCCATACTCATTAAAAAGTAGTCAATCCTGGAGTAGACTGAGTGAGGTACTGAATAGTGTGCGTAGTCCCTTTCTAAAGGGTGAAGTTCTCTCCAAACATCAATTAGGCCCATTTCCTGCACTGACGTGTTAATAAACTTGGTCAGATGCATCTTGGTTTTTTTTTAGGCTTGTTGTATCCAAATTATGATTCATGACCACATTGAAGTCCCCTCCACATATCAAAATACCTTCAGCTTCTCTAAAGCAATAATGTCATGTAATGAAAAAACATTTGCTACTCTCTGGGGGGGGGCATATACATTGATCAGTGTCACTACTTTGTTTTCCAGCTTTCCTTTAATTAATACATACCTTCCCTCTTTGTCCCTGACATTCTTTATGACATTCAAATTGGGCTGCATTTGTGATAAGGATAGCCACTCCCCTCTTTTGACTAGTTTTATAGGAACTATAAAATGCATTTCTAAAGCCAAAGCATTTTAATTTCACATGTTCTTGCTGAGGCAGGTGGGTTTCTTGTAAAAATAGTACCTGTGTCTTTTCTTTTTTCAGTTTAGCCAGGACCTTGCTCCTTTTAACTGGATTGTTCATCCCATTTACATTGAGTGACACCAATTTAATAGTATTATGTGACATTTAATTTACCTACTCCTGTCTTGCATTCATAAATCTCCAGATAACTTGCAACTGTGCAGGTCTGAACATCTGGACAACATGTGCCAAATAAAGAAAATTAAAATAAGAGAAAACACTTGACTTCCAAGTAAGGGTGATTCTTTCCCCCCCCCCTGAGTCCCCACATTGGCAGGTAGAGGGGAAAACCTCCTCCCAGAGGGCCCCTCACTTGAGGTGAAACACTCCATTTCACGCATCATAGAAACGTAGAAAATAGGTGCAGGAGGAGGCCATTCGGCCCTTCGATCCAGCACCGCCATTCATTGTGATCATGGCTGATCGTCCCCTATCAATAAGCCTGCCTTCTCCCCATATCCCTTGATTCCACTAGTCCCTGGAGCTCTATCTAACTCTCTCTTAAATCCATCCAGTGACTTGGCCTCCGCTGCCCTCTGTGGCAGGGAATTCCATAAATTCACAACTCTCTGGGTGGAAACGTTTTTTCTCATCTCAGTCTTAAATGACCTCCCCTTTATTCTAAGAGCAGATTCCTCCTCAAAAAGCTTGAAGTCAGGTTTGCTGGCTGACAAAGGCGCAGAAAAGGGAACTGAATACATGCTGGAACGTCGAAGCAAGTTGGATGGGGTCTACTCAGACTCCTTTTGCTGTCTCACCCCTGTCTTCGCTCCTCTTTCCAACTCTCTTGGTTCTTGGTTACTTGGTCCTCCAAAATATTCCAACTGGAATTTAAACTGGAGGTGGTGAAGGGAGGGATTAAGCCAGAAAAGGGTTATTGGGAAGAAAGTGCTACTTTAAATTTAGTTGCATCTGGTTGGGTAACTATAGTTGGATGGAAATTATTCCATGCTTTAATTGTGCGGGGGAAGAACGCATTGCTGTACACATCTGTCTTTGTAGCTGGGATCACAAATTGGAGCCAATGCCCTCGTCTGCTCCTAATTGGTTTGGGGTTGGTGTAGGTCTTGTAATCTATGTCTAGCTGACCATTTAACATTTTGTAAAAACAGGTCAAACGGTGAGCTTCACGTCTGTCTTGGAGAGGGTTCCACCCCAGAGAATTCAGAAGTTTGGTGACACTCGCTTCTCTCTCATAGGTGTTAGTAACAAGTCGAGCGGCCTGTCTTTGGACACGTTCGATGGATGAAATGTTTTTATCTGTGTATGGGTCCCAAGCTGCAACTGCGTAGTCCAAATGAGGTCTAACGAGGGTGAAATACAGCTTCTCCTTGACAGAAGCTGAACAATGATGAAAGTTGCGCCTCAGGAAGTTTAGGACACCTGTTGCTTTCACCGTTGCATGATGAGTCTGACCATTCCAACGCAGATCATTCTGCAATTTGATGCCAAGATACTTGGTTTGTTTGGATTCTTCAAGGGTGATGCCAAGTATGTTGTAGGATGTGATGCCTGGATTCCTCTTTCTGGTGACACGCATGGTTTCACATTTGGAAGGGTTTAACTGCATGCCCCATTGTTGTAACCACTCGACCATAGTATCGAGATACTTTTGGAGAGCATCTTCATCATCAGTTGACTTAATTGGACGGTACAGCAAACTATCATCAGCGAATAGACTGGTCGTACTTGCGACTTTTTCATGGATGTCATTTATATAAAGCAAAAATAGGTGTGGACCAAGTACTGTGCCCTGGGGTGTGCCACTCAACACTGGACGCCAATTGGAGCTCTTTCCATTCACACACACACGCTGAAGATGTTTTGTCAGGAAACTGGAAATCCATCGTTTCGTGTTGGAACGAATACCATAGAAGTCAAGCTTCCGAAGCAGTCTCTGGTGTGGGATGACATCAAATGCTTTAGAAAAGTCCAGCACAACTAAATCCATGATGACGTTACTGTCAAGGTGCTTGGCCAGGTCATTTGTCGTCAGGATAAGCTGAGACTCGCATGATCTATGCCTCCTAAATGCATGTTGGTTGTCGGCAAGAATATTATGTTTGCTCACGTGCCGCATCAGATTACTATCAATGATATGCTCCAGCAATTTGCAGCAAGTACTTGTTAGTGAAACAGGACGATAATTCGCTGGGTTGGTGGTTGAACCCTTCTTAAAGAGAGGAGTGATGTTGGACTTCCTCCAATCCAGCGGAACATCGCCCGAGTCAAGCGATTGTTGAAAAATGAACTGCAAAACTGGAGCCAGTTCTTCGGCTGCGATCTTGAGGGCTTGATTCTGTATCTGATCTGGTCCAATTGCTTTTGTGGTATTAATGTTGAGCAATCACTTCAACCTCAATTTTAATAGCAGGCATATCAGCATATGGGCTGGGCGGTAGGACTGGAAATGATGAAGGCTCCACATCTTCCCGGGTGAAAATGTGTTGAAATTGGTTTGCAAGAGCTTCCGCTTTCGCCTGGTCCTCAGTGATCAGACAGTTGTTCACTTTAAGCATCTAGACACCAGTGTTGTCTGTCCGTCTGGATTTCACATATCTCCAAAAAGCCTTGGGTTGCTCTCCCCCAAGAATAGAGGAAACGGGTTGTCTATGAGCACTCCTAATTGCACGGTCGACTTGCTTTTGCACACTAGCAAAATTGTCCCAGTCCAGTTTTGTACCCCTCTTTTGGCACGGATATAAAACTTCTCTTTCTTACTGCAGAGACGTTTCAGTTTTGCTGAAAACCAAGGAGGACACATACGACCCTTGATTAGTTTTTGAGGAACATGATTTGTGACAATATTATTTAAAGAGTTTTTCAGCCACACCCAGTTGTCTTCTACGGATCTTTTATCTGGTTGCAGGTTGAAGAAATCTTTTGCCAGTTTTTTTGCAAGGCCTTTAAATTCCTCGCTGTTCACTTTTTTCCAGAGGGAAATTTTTCGCGGTGGTTTTGAAGGAACTTTAAGCTTTAAGTGCAGTTTTGCTTGGATAATATAATGATCGCTAATTCCTGCACACGATGAAACTTCCGAGATTAAATCTGGGTGTGAAGTGAACAGTAAATCTAATGTATTTTCGGTGCCACTTGTCTCATCACGCCTGGTAGGGAAAGAGACTTTTTGGGACAGGTGATTTTCCAGAGTAAGGTCAGCTAGGGCAACCGGGAGAGCTCCTTTTGGTTTGCTTTGTATGCTATCAGACCAATCTACACCCGGGGCATTGAAATCGCCCCCCAGGATAAGTGGAGAGCGTGATGAGGCGTTAATTTTGGAGATGTTTGATCTAAAAGCGGCTCCGTTTTCATGTCAGGTGGTCGGTAAAAGCTTCCGATCTGTAACGACTGACCCTCAAGTGTAGCTTGACACCAGATTTGCTCAGAGTCGCTGACTAAGTCTGTTCTTTTAAAACAGTGAATGGTATTGTTAACTCCGATGAAGACTCCATGCATGTTTCTGTCCTTTCTATAAAATTTGGAGGTGAGGAGGGAAAATCTCAGCAGATTTGATTGATGGGTCCAGCCAAGATTCAGACCCGATAAGAATATCAGGGTTTTCAGTTTCAATAAATGAATTGATCACAGCACATTTTCCTCTTATACTGCGGCAATTTATAACACCGATTTTGATCCCGTGTTCATTGCTGACCTCATTTCGATCAATATCGTCTCCAGCCCCGCAGATCCGCTGGCTTTCTCCAGCCCCGCGGCTTTCTCCCACCCCATGGATCCGCTGCCTTTCTCCAGCCCCGCGGATCTGTTAGCTTTCTCCAGCCCCGCGGCTTTCTCCAGCCCCGCTGCGCTGGCGGTCTTCAGCCCCGCGGCTAACCTGGCGGTCTCCAGCCCCGCTGTTATGCTGGCGGTCTTCAGCCCCACGACTCACCTGGCGTGCTCCAGCCCCGCTGCTCCGCTGGCGGCTAACCTGGCGGTCTCCAGCCCTGCGGCTCTGCTGGCGGTCTCCAGCCCCGCTGCTCCGCTGGCGGCTTACCTGGCGGTCTTCAGCCCCGCGGCTCACCTGGCGTTCTCCAGCTCCGGTGCTCCGTTGCTCTGACGAGCTCAGGAGCAAGACGGAGATCGCCCAGAAAGTTGTTGCAGCCGCAGGAACCGAAGTCCAGAATTTCCTGTCGGCTGTATGAAATGGATACAAGACTGCTCCGTGTGAGCAGCCTTGAAACAGGTAGGGGAATTGACGCAATTTTTCCCATTTTTGGGAGACCCGGGGTGCCGCGATGTGCCCGCGCCGCCACCATTTTCTGCCATGTCATAGCCTGGAGAAGACGCTCCATTTCTGGGTCCGCTGGCTCCTCAGCGCTGTAATCAGGTGTCTCCACGGAGTAGCCTCTCCACCTCAGCTTCTGCGCTGCGTCTTGTGCACTATGATATGTGCATGTTCCTGAGTCGTAGTGAATGCGCATCTTGTCTAGCGGGGTCTGCAAACAGACACCTCTCTCCTTCAGGGCCCTCTTTATTCCCTTATATGCCTTGCGCTTCTGGATAACCACCGTTGCATAGTCGTGGTCACTGATAGACGTCGCCCATCAATCATTATCTTCTTCCCCCAGGCCTTTTTCAATACCATTTCTTTGGTATTAAACTCCAGGAAATTCACCACTATGGGCCTAGGTGGTGCGTTACGTTCCGGTTTGCGAGCCAAAGCTCTGTGCGCGCGTTGGATCCGTACGTTGGTGTCCATTGTTATTGAGAGGTCAGTTTTCAAAAGTTTCTCCACAAATTCAGACATGGATTTGCCTTCTTTCTCTTCGGGTATGAATCAGAATCAGAATCAGAATCAGAATACTTTATTGTCATTGCATGTGTCACATACAAAGAGATTACTGTGTCTCTCCATTTAAAAGAACTTCAAACATTCACATACTCATACTTTTTACACTCCCTCCCTCCCCAAACCCACCCATGGATTCATATTTACATAAATTAACACTCTCTCCCACCCCCCCTCCTTCCCCATAACCCGCTCCCGAGACAGAGTTCAGTTCCAAGATTGCTGATGGGTAAAAGCTGTTCTTGAGTCTGACAGTGCGTGACTTTAGCGACCTGTGCCTTTTTCCTGAGGGCAGCAGTGTGAAAAGGTGGTGACAAGGATGTGTGATGTCTTTCACAATATTACAGGTCCTGCTGCGGCATCTGGAGTGGTAAATGTCCTCCAGAGGGGGCAGGGGGGGTCCAATGATACCCTGGGCAGTTTTTATCACCCTCTGGAGAGCTGCTCTGTCAGCTGCTGAACAGTTCCCAAACCAGGCAGTTATGCAGTAAGTCAGTATGCTTTCTACTGAACAGTGGTAGAAAGACTCCAGCAGTTTAGCAGACAGATCGGCTTTCCTCAGTGTTCTGAGGAAGTAAAGTCTCTGTTGCACCTTTTTTACAACTACAGCAGAGTTCACAGACCATTTAAGATCCTCACTGATGCTGATCCCCAGCAATTTAAAACTAGGCACCCTCTCCACCTCCTCGCCCCCTATCTCCAGTGGCCTGAGCTCCGCTCTATGTCGCCTGAAATCAGTGATGATCTCCTTTGTCCTTTTAGTGTTCAGAGAGAGATTGTTGTGAGCACACCACTCAGAAAGTCTGTGCACCTCCTCTCTATAGGTGACCTCGTTCCCATTTGAGATGAGCCCCACCACGGTTGTATCGTCCGCAAATTTTCAGACTTGCTGAGGGGTCCCAATGACTCAACATGTAGGACCCACCACCAGCTGATTTCGCCATCCAATCAGCTTGGAAAAAGGAATGGGAGTCCAAGGACGTCCCAAATAAACATCTGGTGCCAGACCCCACCCTACCGGTCCCTGGCACCAATCTCCCAAGGAAGCAGTGGACGACGCTGAATAGATTCAGGACTGGACATGGCCCCTGCCTGGCCAGCCTTCACAAATGGGGCAGCAGTCCAACCCCAAGGTGTGCTTGTGGAGAGCAGCAAACAATGCAACACATCATTGAAGCATGCCCTCAACAAAGACTCAAAGGAGGACTTCATACAGCAGATCAAGAGGCAACTGCTTGGCTAAAGGACTTTGCATTCGCTAAATTAAAAACATGTAGGACGATATTCTCGCAGTTGGAACAGTGGCAGGAGGTGAAATGCCGTAGATGCGAATGTTATTTCGTCTAGACCGTCCTTCCAAATCAGTCAGTTTTTCTTGCATGACTTTCTGTTTTTTCATAGGTTTGATCAGCACATTTTTCATAGCCATGCTAATTGTCTCAGCCTCTTGGATTCGTGCCTCTGCTTTGTTTAGTCTAGTTTCGTGGGCGTGGATTTGTTTGGAGTTAGCAGAAAGTTTATGGTAAATTTCTTGCTTCAGATCTTTGAGTTCGGCTTTCATGTCTTCTTTGAGTCCTTCTTTAAGTTTATGTAAGCACTTTATACTCAGCCCTGAAGTCACGTAATTCCTTACTGATATAGTGGAGTACTGAACGCATGGTTTCTGCCGAGTCATCGTTTGAGCTTTATCCATCTCCGGTGAATTCTTTCTTTCTCGTCTGTTACGTTTCTTTTGACTTCTGGTTGTCGCTCCCCCACTCATTCCAATACAGAATACTGCAAATTATGTGGCAACTAGTGAATTAACGGGGGCTGGTTTTAAACTTGCTATCGGGAGCTCGAGATTAAGCAGCCATCTGCTTGCCTCGCCATATCTCTAAACTAAACATATCTGTTCAGGATGGTTAACATTGTGCTGTGCAGACTTGCTGAGGGGTCCCAATGACTCAACATGTAGGATGATATTCTCGCAGTTGAAACAGTGGCAGGAGGTGAAAAATCAATGTGATTCATGCGATAAAGGAGCTTATTTCCAACAGAGAACACTGGGGAAGCAAAATGTAATTCCAAGAAATGCCGCCAAATTCTTTTTAATTCTTTTTAAATACTTATTTATTATTTTACTAACAAGTGTACATATGTGTCAATGGTTGGGGAGTATTGGGGAAAGACTGAGTTGTATTTTGGGAAACCTACTTAGATTGGACTGGGACCAGTCTCCTGCAACATTGAATCAGCCCCATGCCTGGCACCGTGCCATAATTATACTCCGATTCAAGCTCATCTCAAGCCCCTTGAACTGTACATACTGCAGATTTAATTGTGGGGGTGGGGAGTTCATTCACTCATGTGGGGAGTGGGGGGGGGGGGTGGGGGGGGGGGGTGGGGTGGGAAGTGGGGCGTGGGGGTTTGGGTCCAACCTGGGGAGTGGGGGTGTGGCGTGGGGGTGGGGGTGGGATTGTGGGAGGTGGGACGTGGGGGGTGGGAAAGTGGGGGGATGGGGGTGGGGGTGGGAGTGGGGGGTGGGAAGTGGGGGGTGGGACGTGGGGGTGGGGGTGGGATGTGGGGGGTGGGACGTGGGGGGGTGGGGGTGGATTGTGGGGGGGGTGGGACGTGGGGGTGGTGCCATTGGGCGGTATGGGATGTGGGCGTGGGTCGTGGGGGGGTGGGGGGAGTGGGGGGGGGGGCGGGGGGTGGGGCGTGGGGGGTGGGGGTGGGGCGTGGGGGGCGTGGGGGGGTGGGGGGGGGGCGTGGGGGATGGGGGGTGGGGGGTGGGGCGTGGGCAGGCAAGCCCGGGTTTTATCAGTGTTCTCTACAAACCGAAAACTGGCTCGTGTCGCCGAATGAAAGATCAATAACTGGGCCCAGAACTGGTCTTTGGTTTGCACCTTGTTTACGCTTCAGCTCCTGATCTGTTTTGTCTCTCCCTGTTTTATTGGCAGCCACTTTGGCAATGGGAACAACATCACAAGAATCACCAAATCAATCTTTTCAGGATTAAGACATTTGTGAGTTCTTTAAGTCTAGATCTTGCTTTTTGCACAATGTGTTTTGTAAATTTTAGCTTGTTATTTAATACAACTTTTCACAGTCCCTTGCGAATGAAGTGCAGGAGTGAGGTGTTGTTGTGATTAGTAACGGCCAAGTCAGCAAAGACTATATTCCACAGTATTGTCCCTCACATATTTACCCCTGAGTGCTGCGAATTATGATTGGATGCACAGTGCCCTCCATAATGTTTGGGACAAAGACCCATCATTTATTTATTTGCCTCTGTAATCTACAATTTGAGATTTGCAATAGAAAAAATCCCTTGTGGCTGAAATGCACACTGTCAGATTTTAATAACCATATAACCATATAACAATTACAGCACGGAAACAGGCCATCTCGGCCCTACAGGTCCGTGCCGAACAACTTTTTTTTCCCCTTAGTCCCACCTGCCTGCACTCATACCATAACCCTCCATTCCCTTCTCATCCATATGCCTATCTAATTTATTTTTAAATGATACCAATGAACCTGCCTCCACCACTTCCACTGGAAGCTCATTCCACACCACTACCACTCTCTGAGTAAAGAAGTTCCCCCTCATATTACCCCTAAACTTCTGTCCCTTAATTCTGAAGTCATGTCCTCTTGTTTGAATCTTCCCTATTCTCAAAGGGAAAAGCTTGTCCACATCAACTCTGTCTATCCCTCTCATCATTTTAAAGACCTCTATCAGGTCCCCCCTTAACCTTCTGCGCTCCAGAGAATAAAGACCTAACTTATTCAACCTATCTCTGTAACTTAGTTGTTGAAACCCAGGCAACATTCTAGTAAATCTCCTCTGTACTCTCTCTATTTTGTTGACATCCTTCCTATAATTGGGCGACCAAAATTGTACACCATACTCCAGATTTGGTCTCACCAATGCCTTGTACAATTTTAACATTACATCCCAGCTTCTATACTCCATGCTCTGATTTATAAAGGCTAGCATACCAAAAGCTTTCTTTACCACCCTATCTATATGAGATTCCACCTTCAAGGAACTATGCACGGTTATTCCCAGATCCCTCTGTTCAACTGTATTCTTCAATTCCCTACCGTTTACCATGTACGTCCTATTTTGATTTGTCCTGCCAAGGTGTAGCACCTCACATTATCAGCATTAAACTCCATCTGAATCCAATTTAACACACACCTTCATCCAGATCATTGATGTACATGACAAACAACAAAGGACCCAACACAGATCCCTGATGAAGGCCATTTTTATACATTTTGGTTTAACCATGTAGAAATTACAGCAGTGTTTATACATAGTCCCCTATTTCAGAGCACCATAAAGTTTGGGACACAGCAATGTCATGTCAATGAAAGTATTTTGTTGCATATTCTTTGCCTGCAATGACTGCTTGAAGTCTGTGATTCATGGACATCACCAGTTGCTGGGTGTCTTCTCTGGTGATGCTCTGCTAGGCCTGTATTGCTGCCATCTTTAGCTGATGATTTTTGGGGGGCTAGTCCCCTTCAGATTTCTCTTCAGCATTTAAAAGGCCTGGGTTCAGGTCGGGTGAATGACTTGGCCACTCAAGAATTTACCATTTTTGTTGCTTTAGCAGCGTGTTAGGGATCATTGTCTTGCTGTAGAATGAACCGCCAGCCAATGAGTTTTGAGGCATTTGTTTGAACTTGAGCAGATAGAATGTGTCTATATGCTTCAGAATTCATTATGCTACTACCACCAGCAGTTGTATCATCAATGAAGATAAGTGAGCCAGTACCTTCAGCAGCCATATATTCCCAGGCCATAACACCCCCACCACCGTGTTTCACAGATGAGGCAGTATGCTTTGGATCTTGGACAGTTCCTTCTCTCCTCCATACTTTGCTCTTGCCATCACTCGGATATGTTAATCTTCATCTCATCTTTCCACAAGAACTTTTCCCAGAACTGTGGTTGCTCTTTTCATTACTTCTTGGCAAACTGTAACCCGGCCATCCTATTTTTGTGGCTACCCAGTGGTTTGCATCTTGCAGTGTAGCCTCTGTATTTCTGTTCATGAAGTCTTCTGCAGACAGTGGTCATTGACAAATCCACACCTGACTCCTGAAGAGTGTTTTAGATCTGTCGGACAGGTGTTTGGGGGTTTTCTTTATTATAGAGAGAATTCTTCTGTCATCAGCTGTGGAAATCTTCCTTGGTCTG
Organism: Leucoraja erinaceus; assembly: GCF_028641065.1. Lineage (NCBI taxonomy): Eukaryota > Metazoa > Chordata > Chondrichthyes > Rajiformes > Rajidae > Leucoraja > Leucoraja erinaceus. Next base: position 5,482,749 of record NC_073397.1, on the reverse strand, counting down.
CCAGTCCCTTTGCGATTAGTGAGCTCACCAGGACTCTCTTTCTTCTTAATGATGTTCCAAACAGTTGGTTTTTGGTAAGCCTAAGGTTTGGCTGATGTCTCTAACAGTTTTATTCTTGTTTCTCAGTCTCATAATGGCTTCTTTGACTTTCATTGGCACAACTTTGGTCCTCATGTTGATAAACAGCAATAAAAGTTTCAAAGGTGATGGAAAGACTAGGTGCTGAGAGCTCTCTTATACCTGCAATAAGGAGGCAATTAAACACACCTGAGCAATTAAAAACGCCTGTGAAGCCATGTGTCCCAAACATTATGGTGCCCTGAAATGGAGGGACTATGTATAAACACAGCTGTCATTTCTACATGGTGAAACCAAAATGTATAAAAATAGCCTTTAATAAAGGCTTCCAGTAGAATTGCAGGATGTTGCAACGTTGGTTGCCCGAGGTGCTTGCTTGTTGTAGCCAGTCAAGGTTTTGGAAGTGCATGGAAGGCAAGTTTCACTGTTGTCCAGGATCCTGTGATATTTCAGCTGGGTCTGAGATCATGATTTTCAAACCCTTTTCCTCAACCCACTGTGAGCTGTGTTGGCACAATGAATGAAGGCTGTGATGAATTGGACCATTGATTCTGTCCTCGCCAAGAGATGGCTTCCAAGGTACAGGACATGGCCCAGCCTATCACCATGAACGTTTGTTGGAGAGCGGAGTGCTATGCTGTGGACAAATTAGTTGGAGAACATGTGTAAGCAGGTAAGTAACAAAATATTCAGTTGATGATTATAGGGAGAAAGGTGCGTTTTGGAAAGGCAGGACTGCTGTTGAGCCATGGGGTTGCAAATATTGCAATTTAGCATATCCTTCTGACTGGCTAAGTGGAATTACATTTCCCCCTGGCAAAAATGGTTTATTTGCATTCTAGGCATTAGTTTAAGTATTCATCCCACGTGATGGCAGCCACGCCAACAGCCTGTCCGTCCCTTCAATTTTTACCTTATTTTTTAGTATGTCTTAAAATATGTTTTAATGTTTCTCAAAGGTAGACAAAAATGCTGGAGAAACACAGCAGGTGAAGCAGCATCTATGGAGCGAAGGAATAGGTGACGTTTCTGGTGGAGACCCTTCTTCAGACTGATGTGGAGGTGGGGGTGGGGGGAAGAAGAAAGGAAGAGGCGGAGACAGTGGGCTGTGGGAGAGCTGGGAAGGGGAGGGGAAAGATGGAGAAAACAGGGACTTCCTGAAATTGGATAATCATACATCATATTGGTTCATACTGCTGGGCTGTAAACTTTCAGGGTATGTTTTACGTGGGGGGTCGGGGGAAACTTTTGTTCAAGTCACTTACCTCTGCGGAGAAGCGGTTTTCCCTGTGTTACGTCTCCGTCCCCCCCTGCGGCCTAACAACTTGGATTGGTGCGGCCTTTCCTGGAGACCGGCCCGGAGCTTCTGGGCGCGCTGCGGACTTACCATCGCGGAGCGGCGATCCTTTGCCGAGGATCGCTGTGGATGTGCTCCGACCGCGGGGCCTGTGGACTTTAACATCACGAAGCCGCGGGCTCCGGTAAGAAGAGGCCGACTCGATCTCCATGCCGCGGAGTGTTCCGATCCATCCCGACGCCGGAGTTTCCATCATCCCGATGCGAGGGCTTGGACATTGGGCCGTCGGCAGCTGGCGACTGTAGAGGGTTCAGCACCGACTACGGGTGAACAAAGGAGGAAGATGAATGAACTTTATTGTATTCCATCACAGTGTGGAATGTGGATTCCACTGTGGTGGATGTTTATGTTAAATGTTATTGTGTAATGTGTTCTTTTTACTTGTATGGCTGTATGGTCATTCAAATATCACTATAACTTAATTGGTGTTTGTGACAATAAATGTGACCTTGAACTGGAAGTTAATAAGTCGGCTAATTTCGGGAGGTCGGCAATGTTGTCGACCCAGCATTTCATGTGACCTTTGTGTTTGCCAGTGGGGTTTCTGGATTTAGTAGTAAACTGTCACCAGAATGATAGACTTGGAGGTCAGAACCAGTACAAGTAAAAGTGTTTGATTGTGGTAGAATCGCATGATGGATTAATGATCACTATCACACTGCATGTTCCTGATGGTCAGCCGTGTATTCAGCATTGGTGTTTAAATGGGAGTCTCCTTGCTGGAATGTTAAAGATATAACTACAGACGCTGGTAAAATCGAAGGGAAACACAAACTGCTGGAGAAACTCAGCGGGCGAGGCAGCGTCTATGGAGAGAAGGAATTGGCAATGTTTCAGGTTGAGACCCTTCTTCAGACTGATGTCAGAGGAGAGGGCTGGATAAAGAAAGAATGTAGGCAGAGACAGTAAGGCCAGTGGGAAAACGAGGAAGGGGAAGGGATGGGATATGAGGCGCTGTTCCTCCAATTAGCGCTGGGCATCACTCTGCCAATGGAGCCCTAGGACAGAAAGGTCAGATTGGGACTGGGAGGGGGAGTAAGTGCTGGGCCACCGGGAGAGTCTGCGCTTGGTCTTGCCGATGTGGAGAAGATGACACCTGGAACAGCGGATGCAGTAGATGAGGTTGGAGGAGGTACAAACTTGATTGTAATCTAACAGAGATAAGGATAATATTCTTAAAACAAGCTCATTAAATTGTTTATGTAGGAGCGGCACAAAAAAGGGAACAGACCAAATCACTCTTAAAATTCCAAGGAGTGAAGTGAAATGTGGAAAGATTCTTGCTAAGATTGAAAGTAAAAGGCTCTGGAAGTAATCTCGGCTGCGTCTCATTTTGAGATTAATCACTGAGGCCCAATTGTCTTGTGGTGTCTTTTTTTATCAAGTTTTGTTCAGATTGATGTTATGTTTTACAAGTTATTCACATGTTTAACTTTACAAAATCCCACCTTGACAACAATTGCTTCCATCTGCACACTGGCAGTTACAGCTATGATGCCACAATGGGATCCAATCCTTGCTGGCCCTCCCCACTCAGTCCTGCAGGAAGTTTTTAAAAGTTTAAAAACAGGGAGGCTGAAGAGGAGGGGGGGGGGAGGGGGAGGGGAGGGAGTGCTGGGGGAGGCAGGGGAAGTGCAATTGGATTATTTTTTAAATTCTTGGCAGCAAGTGCAATTGGGGGGCTGAATTGGAGGGGAGAGAGTGCTGGGGGATAAGGGGAAATAAGCTGTCCCTGCACATTTGGGGGCTTTGGGTGAGTTGAGGATTATTGCATTGGGGGAACAGGTGAGTGGTGGAATATTGCATTAGGGGAACTGGTTACGTTGGGGGACCAGGCCTACCGTGTGACAGGAACACACTGGTCCCACTTGGTCTGGTACCAAGCTAAAAGTTTGTATCAGCAGAGATAAACAATGTTCATCATTGAAGGCTGAAATGGCTTCAAACAGTGAGGATTGGTAAAGAATAGCCTGAAACAAAATGTAACATTGTTTGGTGTCAAAAAAGTATGTTGTGCAGAATGTGTATAATAATTGCCCTTTTTCTTCTGCAACATCGGTGACAGCTGCGTTAGAAAAAGGTGACAGTGTTCACTAGGATTTGACCACAATTGAATCAATGGATCATATTTTGTACAGCTAATCCATTATTTGTCAGACATACCTTGCAGTACAAATCTTCAGTCTCTTCATAAAGGCAAGAGTGGGCATGTTGCTATAGAAACTCCTCAGAGGAATGACCCTTGTAGGAAAGGTAACATTTCCTAATCTAATCAAATCCATTAAACAAATAAAACACAACAGCAGCCAAACGATATTACCAAGTGCATGAACTATTTTTGAAGTAGTGGGGAGGTGTGCAACTGCCCTACGGCTACAGATATGCATGGAGGCGAGAATCATTTCTTATCATTTCTGGAGATGGTTAGCATTTTCTTTCATTATTGATAACAACATGAATTCTGAAGAATTCCGAAAAACACAGTGAGGTCAGGAAAAAACTGGTTTTATTTGTTACGTAAGGCACAAATACGTCAAGACTCGCTTTAAAAAAAAAAACACATTTAAATGCTTTTAAGTTTTTGGGCCAGTGGCAGCCAGCTGGTACTGTGAGCAGTCGGCTGTTTGCAGCTTGGTTCCCTATAGCATTTTCACTTGGGTACAGTATGAATGAGAAGATGCTGGTACTGTTGATGGTCTGCTCCTCGACAGGGCCAAGGAGGGGCTTATATAAGGAACACTTCTCCATCCGTTTCCCACCACGGATGGCTGACCTGCTGAGTTCTACCGGCACTTTGGAGGGGAATCAAGACTCCAGGACTGGATTAGGACGGGGGGGGGGGGGGGGTCTCCTTAATTTTGAAGAATTCAATGTTCATGTCATTGGGCTGGAAGCTATGAGGTGCTGTTCCTCTAGTTTGTGTGTCACATCACTCTGGCAATGGAGGAGGCCCAGGCAAAAAGGTTAGTGTGGGAATGGGAAGGGGAGTTAAAATGGTTGGCAACCGGGAGTGTTTGTGTTTGGTCCTTATCCGTAGATCCTTAGCCTGGGCGGACCGAGTGCAATGCAGAGTGGGGGGATCGAGGACCAGATAGAAGGAACAGTAGATGCTGGTTTACAAAAAGAGACACAATCTCCTGGAGTAACTTGCACGTCTGGAGAGCATGGACAGGCAACATTCTAGGTCAGGACCCTTCTTCAGACTGCTTGGTGTGGGGGGTGGAGAAAGTTGGAAAGGAGAGGTGGGAGTGGTTGCCTTAGATTCCCTTCCCTCTACAGATGCGGCCTGACCCACTGTGTTCCTCCACCGCTTTAGAGGGAATGGACAGACGACGTTTTGAGTCAGGACCCTTCTTCAGACTGAGTGGAGAGGGTGGGGGGGAGGAAGCTGGAAAAGAGAGATGGGGGCTGGACAAAGCCTGGCAAGTGATAGGTGAACACAAATGCTGGAGTAACTCAGCGGGACAGGCAGCATCTCTAGAGATAAGGAATGGGTGACGTTTCAGGTTGAGACCCATCTTCAGAAGTGATAGGTGGATATAGGTGAGGGAGACACAAGAAACTGCAGATGCTGGAATCTTGCACAGAACACAATTTAGTTAGATGCACAGAATCTCTTGCCCAGAGTGGGGGAATCGAGGACCAGAGGACATGGGTTCAAGGTGAAGGGGAAAAGATTTATAAGGAAACTGAGGGGTAACATTGTCACAGAGGGTGGTGGGAGTATGGCACTGGGTGCAGGTGTACGGGCGCTCGCCGGTGTGCAGTCGCTAGTGGGACAGCAGATGTAGGGGCGCTCGCCGGTGTGAGTGCGCTGGTGAATCTTCAGGTGGTTGGACGACTTGAAGCCTTTGCCGCAGTTGGAGCAGGTGAAGGGCCGCTCACTGCTGTGCACCCGCCGGTGATCCCACAACGCCGACGACTGGGCAAAACTCTTGCCGCAGGTGGAGCAGCCATGGGGCTTCTCGCCCGTGTGCACCTGCCGGTGGATGTTCAGCACATCCGCCGTCTTGAAGCTCTTGCTGCAGTCGGAGCAGGTGAAGGGCCTCTCGCCGGAGTGCACGCGGTTGTGCCGCTGCAGCTTGTCATAGCAGGTGAAGCTCTTGCCGCACTCCGAACAGTCGAAGGGGCGTTCTCCCGTGTGCACCCACCGGTGGATCTCCAGCTGGCTCGGGTACTGACAGGCCTGGCCACACACGTCACACTCATAACGCTTCTCCTTGTTGTGTCCCATCATGTGGTCCTCCATCGCAGCTCAGCAACTCGAAGCTCAGCCTGCACACCGAGCAGTTGGGGGCCGCTCACATCCTCGTCTCTCCGTCCACGGCAATGGCTCCTAAGCGCTGCAGGGGGGAACACAGATGGTCAACAAGCTGATCTTTGGCCGGAAGCAAGATGGCAGAACAAGATGGCGGAGGCTGGTTGCTAAAATGGGTCCTATAATCACCCATGAATCTGCCCATGACCGCTCTACGTGTTTTGGCCATCTTGCTCTGCTATAAGATCTTTGATTGGCTCTAGCCCAAGTGAGAGGAGAGTTAGAAATGAGTCAGAGGGGGGGGAAACCGTTGAAAAGGAGAGGCAAAGGACAGGCAGACTTTACTCAGAGCTGCTGTGGATTTGGAAGCAACAGCAACAAAGATAAGCAGGAGAAAACACTGATTGGCTCTAGCCCATGTGGGAAGAGAGTTAGAAGTGAGTCAGAGGGGGGGAAACAATTGAAAACTGAGGAATTTGGTTTGTAAACTGGTAAATCAGGCAATTTTTTTTTGTTTATTTTATTAGAAGTTAGTACAATACAAAACAATACAGTGGGACCTAATTTTAGGTGCCAACTATGTCATAACGTAACTATACTTTCTATGTTCAACCTCTAGTTTTATGTTTTTGAAAAGGAAATAAGAAAGACAAGAAGAAAATGGAGAGGAGAAAAAGAGGAAAAAAGTAGATAGTAGAAAATAGAAAAACGTGAAGTGTGTATATAAGAAAATAAAAAGTGGAAAGTAGAAATAGGAGAAAAAGACCCTTAAAAGAGAAAATTTCAAATCTTTATTCGGAGATGTAAATCTATCCACGACTTGACCTGAAATCAGTAATCTTTACGGTACCGCTGCATCACATGATTCCCAAAAGTCGATAAAAGGGGACCAACTTCTTAAAAATTGGTCATATTTATCTACTAGTCGGAGTATCATTTTTTCAAGGCGTGCTATGTCCATCATATTCCTAATCCACATTTTAACAGTTGGTATAGCTGTATTTTTCCAAAATTTAAGTATCAATTTCTTTCCAATTATTAACCCATAATTTAAAAAAACGTTTTGGTCTTTATTTAAATTGATATCTTCTATTATTATTCCAAATATAATCCATTCCATATTAGGTTCTATTCTTGACTTGATAAGCTTTGTAAATATATCAAATATATCGCTCCAAAATTTATTCAACTTTATACATCCTACAAATGAATGTGTTATATTAGCGTTTTGAAACAGACATTTATCGCATCTGGGAGAGACGTTTGGGTAAAATTTATTCAACCTCGTTTTTGAATAATATAGTCTATGTAATAGTTTGAATTGATTTAAATTATGTCTTGCATTAATGGAACAATTATGTGTGTTCATCAGATACTTTTCCCATCTATCCTTCAGGATATTTATCAATAGTTCATGTTCCCAACCTTCTCTCACCCTCTGTTGAGGGTAATTCTCTATTTAATATATTATTATAAAAGTATGATATTCGTTTTTGTGAATCAGCCTTAATATTCATTGCTTCTTCTAAAAGATCTAAAAATATAGTTTGAAATCTATGTGTATATTTCTTTATAAAGTCACATATCTGTATATATTTTAAATATTGATTATTCTTCAGTTAAAATTTTAATTTTAATTGTTGAAATGATAACAATTTGCCCAATTCATACATATCTCCTACTTTCCTAATCCCCAGTCTATCCCATTGTTTATGTTTTGTCGATAAGAGATGGTTTGAATGCAGGGTTGTTCAATAGTGGGGTTAGTACTGATAGATTATTTAATTTCAAGGATAATTTTATTTGTTTCCAAATTCTTATTGTATTGTGAATAATTGGGTTCTTCTTATATATTATACGATTCAATTTTATTGGTGAGAACAAGATCGTTCCTATATCGTATGGGAAACACTCTTCTTTCTCCATTCTTATCCACTCCAACTGGTGAATGGAACCATCCAACCAGTACATTATCTTCTTAATATGCACTGCCCAGTAGTAATACATAAAGTTAGGTAATGATAAACCCCCAACTTCTTTAGATTAGCACAAATGCTTTTGTTGAATTCTGTGTGCTCTGTAATCCCATATAAAATTAGTGATAGTAGAATCTAGTTTTTTGAAAAAATATTTTGGAATATATATTGGGATCGCTTGAAACAAATATATTAATTGTGGTAAGAAAGTCATTTTATAGCGTTAATTCTACCTATCAATGAGAGCGGGAGTGTTTTCCAACATTTAATCAAGTAGGGGGCGCCATCTTGTGCACGGCTGCCTAGCCAGCAGCTGTCCGTCTTTTTCACTCTTTTTCATTTTTAGTGAGTTTTAGTGTTTTGTTTTTAGGAGGTCTCGACTTTTTTATGTGGGGGGAGGGGCGGGAAGGGGGAAACTACTTTCTAGGGTCCCTACCTAGTCGGAGAGGCAGCTTTTCTCTGGGCTGCACCGTCGACCCGTCCTCGCGGCCTACCAGCGGGCTTGGAGCGGCGTTTTCCAGAGGGACCGCCCAGTACCTTCGACTTCGGCGGCGGCACAGCGCTGGAGCGCTATCGCGGAGCGGGCGATGCCTTGCCTGGGTCACCGCGCTGGAGCTCCGGTGAGCTGAGACCGCTGAGAATAACATTGCAGAGCTGCGGGTCTGTGGAGCGGGCAGCTGCGGGCGGCGGCGCTGACTTTAACATCGGGAGCCTGGGATCTCTAGATGAGATCGCCAGTGGTGGAGCTCCAACCGGCGCGGCCCTGTCGGCTTTGGAAGCCGCGGTCTCCGGTAAGGAAGCGGCCGTTCCAGGTGTCCCAAGCCGCTGAGAGGACTGTCCCGACGCCGGAGCAACAGCACCCGGCGAGAACGGCCTGGAACATCGGGCCTCCGTAGAGGCAACTGTGGAGGCCTCAATAGGCCCGACGATGGGTGAACTGGGGATGGGGACTGGACATTGTGCCTTCCCTCATAATGGAAACCATTATGGGGGGATGTTTTTATGGTAAAGACCAGTTCCTTTTGTGCCTGGAGTGAAGAGAACTGTCTCATCCTGAACACAACTAAGACTAAAGAGATGGTGGTTAACTTTGGCAGGTCCAAGCTCCCCCTTCAGCCGGTCAACGCTGCTGGGACTGACATTGAGGTGGTGCAAACATATAAATACCTTGGAGTGCACCTCGATAACAAACTGGACTGGTCTGTCAACTCTGACTCCCTCTACAAAAAAGGCCAGAGCAGACCATTTTTCCTCAGAAGGCTCAAATCCTTCAATGTGTGTAATGACATGCTGCACATGTTTTACAACACTGTGGTTGCAAGTGTTATTTTCTACGCTGTTGTCTGCTGGGGCAACAGCATTAGGGAAAAAAACAACAAGAAGCTGGACAGACTGGTTAAACGAGCTAGCTCAGTGCTGGAGGGGAGAATAGACTCTGGGATGGATGTGCTTGATAGGCGTATGAGGCACAAGGTGCAGGACATCCTGAAAAACTCCAGGCAACCCCTCCATGTAACTCTGGAGAGTCAAAAGAGCACTCGGAACAGCAACCGGCTCCTCTCCCTGCCCTGTAGAACGGAGCGGTTCAGGAGATCCTTCACCCCTGCAGCCATTAGATTTTATAATTCGGACCGCTAGGCTGTAGGGGGATGCATTCTTGCAATTTTAAAATTTTAATTATTGGTCTTTTTAAGTATTTATTGCTCTCAGGTCGTGTCCACAGTGTATTCTATGTATTTTCTGTCTGCGTTTGTTTCGAATCTGTGGGTTTGTTGGTTGGGGGCTTCTGGACATCTGAATTTCCCTGAGGGGATCAATAAAGTATTTATTAAATCACCTTATTCATTTATTATGTATAAAATTCAGCAAGACAGGAAACAGATAAAGGACTGATGACGAAGGTAAGCTACTTTTCCTACAAAAAGCTGGAGTAACTCAGCGGGTCAGGCAGCACCTCTGGTGAAAAGGAATAGTGACATTTTGGGTTGAGACGCTTCTTACTCTCAGTCTGAAGAAAGGTCTCGACCCAAAACATCACCCATTCCTTTTCTCCAGAGATGCTGCCTCACCTGTTAAGGTACCCCAGCATTTTGTGTCTAACCTGATGTATTTGTTCCTGTTATCCAGACAGTCCTCGGCAGAGTGGAGAGCCAGTGAGATAGTGTCTACGGATGGCCTTGTTGTTGAAGCAGATCCAGGTCATTTCTGAGGCAGGAGTTGATTTGTGCCACATTCAACTTGTCAAGATGTTACATAACATTAACAGTGGGTACCGGCGTTGCCAGGGAGCAGCCATTGAGCCGCCGCCAACTCTACAACATCAGTACTTTGGTTGATGTTGTCAAACACAGGAAAGCGTCAGACTGCAGGAACGGGATTTGAAGATGTCCGTGATCATGGCCGTCCGTTGGGTTTCACCAAATCCCCTTTTTCCAGTAAAAAACATTCCGAGGAAAAATAAATTTGCGCGAAATTCGGGAAAATTCTGGTTCCGGCGCGGGATGATTTGTGGCAAACCGCGCCTGCGCAGTGGGGGGAAGCTGGTGACCAATGGACGTCGTCTCTCCGCGCCTGCGCAGTGGGAGGAAGCAGGTGACCAATGGACGTCGTCTCTCCGCGCCTGCGCAGTGGGGGGAAGCAGGTGACCAATGACGTCGTCTCTCCGCGCCTGCGCAGTGGGGCGCGCGCGGATCAGATCGCCGCCATTGTCAACGCATCGCCTCGATGATCCGGGCCTAGTCTGGGTGAGTGAGTGAGTGAGGCCGTGAAACGTTGCGGTGTTTGCCCGCCCGGTCTATCGGCCCCATCGGTCAGCCTGGCGCCCAGTGAGCGGGTCCCGTCCCGTCCCGTCCGCTGCCGGCGGCCGCTCGTCTGTCTCTGTCTGTCCGTCTGTCCGGGGAGACCGTTCTCCCGTCGCCGGGCGGGAAACAGGAACGACGGACTCTGGACCCAGTCCCGTCCCGGCAGCGACAACACAACACAACACGCGGGCGGGCGGGCGCTGCTCCAGCCGGGTCTACACCCCCCCCCCCGGCCGGTCCCCCGCCCCCCACCGTCGCCTCTATCGGGGTGAACGACGGGCCCCGCACAACAACAACAACAACAACGGCGGCGATGGCGCCCTCTCTCTCTCTCCTTCACACCGGCCGCTGAATGTCACTCCGCCAACGGCCATAAACACTTTCAAATAAAACCCTCATGCATCAACGCCGAGGCTGGGAGGAGGGAGAGAGAGAGAGAGAGGGCGGGAGGAAAGATGGAGGAGGCCCCCTTCCGCCGTCTGAAGCAAAGACCCTAGAGGTAGCAATGTTACAAAATTTTGAGATTTAAAAATCAAGTCTGCAATTTATCCCATCAGATAAAGCATAACAATAAGTTTAATTTGACACCAAATATTCACTTTCATATCTCAAGTATTAAAAAAGTTATGACCATTTTCACACTCGGAAATTAGCATCTTGTTCCCTATTGATTTTCAATGGACATTACAAAAAAGCTGTGATCTTGGATAGTCAAAAGCCCATTTCTTAAGGAAAGATTAACATTTTGAAATAGCCTAAGTGTCCAAAGATTATTCACAAATAATTCACAATATAACATGATTTTTATATCTAATTTACATTAATTTATAGGCCAAATGGAAGGAATTTAGTGTTCAATTGCTGTAAATAAATTTAAATCGGCTTTCTAGTGGGTTCATGTGGAACGCGCTGGTTTAGAACGTTGACATC
>NC_073397.1:5457412-5471249 GCF_028641065.1 Leucoraja erinaceus | reverse complement strand
GCGAAGTTCGTGCTAAGGTTCGCGCTAAGTTCACACGTGACGTCATTTACGTCATACTTACAAATCAGCTGGGCAGGAGGCGGGCCGACTGAATTTGGGTATCGCACGGCGTCGGGCGGTGACGTCATCATGCAATGCCACGCCGGACGGTGATGTCATCACACAACACCACGCGCTAGGTGTAAGCTGTCAAGACATTGCGTACGTGGTCAAGATGCTGCGTACGACTTCAAGACACTGTGTACGACCGCAATGCGCCTGCGTGCGTACGCGGGCCAACAGGCCGTTGGTGCGTGAAGATTTCGGTCACTGAAGGAATTTCGGAGCCCCGCGTGATGTCGGGACCAGCCCCGCACAACTTCGGGTTACTAAGTGGGACTGGCCCCGCGCGGCCATATGGTGCCTGTACGCCTCAAGCAACAGCGAGGTCACGTAATTTGCGAGCCAACGTCGCGGAAGTGGGACAGGCCCTTTACACTGACAAGACAGTTAACTTGACCAGCCAAGTCAATATTGATGTCAGTCAAAGGCTGGGTAGGATCTTTCATCTCATTGATGCTTTGGAACCTTTCCCATATTTACCAGGAGTGGAACAGAAAATTCCCAATTTGTGTGGACAAGTCCTGCTCCATGGGCACTGAAGAAGCTCAATATCACGCAGGGCAAGGCAACATGCGGAACAAGGTTTCCGTCTGACACCCCATGAACATTCAGTACTTTTGCCAAATGCTCCATCATGGTAACAGTGAGGATCACGTAAAAATACACACCAGTGACTTGTCAACAATTTTTTCAACAGTATCTTTATTCTAGAGATACGGTGCAGAAACCAGCCCCTCGACCCACCAAGTCCACACCGACCAGCAATTCCCGCATACTAACACTATCCTGCACACACTAGAGATAAGTTACATTTATACCAAGCCAATTAACCTACAAATCTGTGGATCTTTGGGTGTGGGAGGACACTGGGGATCTCGGAGAAAACCCAGGCAGGTCACGGGGAGAACGTACAAACCCCGTACAGACAGCACCCGTAGTCAGGATCGAACCCGGGTCTCTGGCAGTGTGAGGCAGTAGCTCTACCGCTGCACCACCATGCCACCCGCTAGTTCCTGCAAACTCCTCTCCGTTTATCACCAAGAACGACAAGGTCGAGTTGCATGGTGACACCACCATGTACAGATTCCCCTTCAACTAACATGCAGGCTTGCCAAGGTAATTCCTTCATTACCATTAGTTCCAAACAGCTTCATGTTGCAGTATAATGTTACTTCTGAAAGGAAGAGAGAGCAAATAGTATTTCATTTGCCGTTTAATCAATCGTTTGGTACAGTTTACCTCTTGGGTCAGTTATTTTTAACAGGAAATAATTTTTCCAAAGATTTTGAAAATCCTACACGATGTAGACAGTACGTTTGCCACCCCCAGCTCCAGGTTCAGACATCATTGGATCTCATTCAGTAATTAAAAGTGACTTTCCAGGTATTTGTTGGGAGCTTTAAAGAGCATTTACATGTTATCCTCAGCAGTCAAAATGTTCTTTATTGATAATATTTCTAATCACATTATCGCCTTGCCCTGCCTCCAAGGAAATTCATCCACTTATCAAATCATCAGAGAACACTTTCATTTTCATTGCAAGCAACTCTAGGGTATTAAATGAGCATGTTATCGTAGCTTGAATAATGAATAACAGATCAGAGCAAAGATAGTTGAGAGAACAGGCATAGGGATGGAAAATTAAACAATCGCCACACGTATCCACGAGAGAGAACATAAAATCAAACCTACGCCTTACACATCCATAAAATTAGAACCAGCTCGCCACGACAGAGCTTAGTGATCAAAACATCAAAACCAAACCCCAACAAAACCCGAGACCATAAAACAAATCCACCCCACTCTTGTAATGAAAAGACAATGAAATCAAACCCAAGACCTCTAAATGTTGCAAATAGGGTGGTCACAGTGGTGCATCCATAGAGTTATTTTTGCCTTACAGCAAATGCAGCGCCGGGGACCTGGGTTCGATCCTGACTACGGGTGATTACTGTACGGAGTTTGTACATTCACCCCGTGACCTGCGTGGGTTTTCTCAGAGGTCTTCGGTTTCCTCCCACACTCCAAAGACATACGGGTTTGTTGGTTAAATGGCTTGGTATAAATGTATAAATTGTCCCTAGTGGGTGTCGGATAGCGTTACTGTGTGGGAATCATTGGTCGGCGCACATTCCTGGGCCTGTTTCCACACTGTATCTCTAAACTAACCTAAATGTAAATTTATACACAGCTCTCAAACACTGTGGAGAGGATAAAGTCAAAAGCCATTCGGCACAATCCGTCAGATGAATCCCCACCAAATAACCTCACCGTGTAGATACTACAGGATCACACCCATCCCCACAAACATACAGTACAGACCATGAAATGAACACAAACCCTCAAGCACACTATGGAGACCAGATAATCAAACCCAGCCCATTATTAGCACCACAAATCATTTTTTTATTATTTGTCCAGAACATAAATTAAAGCCGAACTCTCTCATCCCCATTCCCTGAGCTATGAATTAAATTTGCTCTTAAGTCGAGTCAAGTGGACTCCTATATATCGGCGAGACTAAGCCAAGGCTCGGCGATCATTTCGATCATCACCTCCGCTCAGTCTGCCTAAATCTACCTGATCTCCCGGTTGCCAAACACTTCAACTCTCCCTCCCATTTCCACACTCACTTTTCTGTCCTTGGCCTTCTCCATTGTCAGAGTGAGGCCCAGCACAAAATGGGGGAACAGCATCTCATATTCCGCTTGGGCAGCTTACACCCTAGCAGTATTAATATTGCCTTCACTAACTTCAAGTAACCCTTGCTTTCTCTCTCTCTCCCTCCCTCCCCATCCAAGTTCTCTGGCCAGTCTGACTGTGTTCCTGATTTAATAGTAAGATTAAACGAGTACTTACCAGTACGAAGTTTGATCTGTATTTTATGAGGAGTTACGATGAGGGATTACGTGAAGAACCCGCTCAGTGCGCAGGCGCGGCATACTTCCAAGCAGCGGTGTGGAATCACAGATAGACACAATATATGAAGTAAACATAGCAAAGATTAAGGAGACATCAGTTTACTAGTTTGATCTATATAATGAGGGTGGGAGCGGAGGGCACGTAATCCCTCATCGTAACTCCTCATAAAATACAGATCAAACTTCGTACTGGTAAGTACTCGTTTAATCTTACTATTTTACTTCGGAGTCACGTGAGTGACAACGTGAAGACTTCAAAGGCCTGTGATTTCAAACCGTGTAACAGTTTTATTTCACTCACTGCCGAAGTTCTTGAGGGAGGAAGTGTTATCATAATTAACCAAAGAATCTGTTTGTTCAAAAAACAGAAAAGTATTTATTAACAATAACAAAAATTAAATGCTCCCCCGGGCTTAAATTAAAGATTTGCAGTTTGTATAATTCTCTCTGCAAACAGGTCTGGCTTCATCAGCGGTTTGTTGTAAAAGTTTTGGAATGTCGATTCCCTCGACCATCCTGCCGTATTTAGGATGTGGTCAATCGGAACGTCCATTCGCTCAGCCGCTGATGTAGATGCTGCCCTGGTGGAATGGGATTTAAAAATGTCAGTGTCGACTCCGGCAGCTTTCAGCACCTGTTTTAGCCATCGTGAAATGGTTTGGCTTGTTACCCATCCATGGGGTCTTTTATGGCTGACCCATAAGGCTTTTTCACTCCCTCTGAGTTTGTGGGTTGTGTCTAAATATTGCTGAAGATGGGTCACGACACACAACCTTGGTTCTGGTGGGTAGGCCCGGAATATCATCGGTGAATTGGGCGTTCCTGGCCTGCTTTGTTTCACCAGATCTAAAATAATGAACGTGATGCTGTCTGGGGTGATCACCATGTTGTCCAGTCGTAGTTTGTGGAGTGACTGGACCCTTTGAGCGGATACGAGGGCCATGAGCATGAGCGTTTTTAACGTAGACTGCTCAAGAGTGAGGGATCTAGCTGGTGGCCATCCTCTGAGATATGATAATACCACACTGATATCCCATACATGGGTATACCTGGGTTTTGGGGGCTTATTATTGTAAATGCCCTTCATAAGTTTTATCACCAGAGGATGGGATCCTATGCTCTGCTGTCCTGCTGGTTTTAGTTAAGCAGACAGGGCGCTTCGTGCTGCATTAACGGCACTGTAGCTCATTTTTTCATCATGGTGTAGTTGGGCCAGGAACTCCAACACGTCGGTGATTGTGGTAGTTTCGTATGTTGTCCCTGCGTCCTGGCAGTATTTTTCCCATATTTTTTATGTAGGCCAGGTACTGCTTCTTGGTTGATGTTCGCAGGGCTGCCGACATGGTGGTGATGGTTCTTTCTGATAATCCCAGTCCCTGGTAAGGTCTGTTTAAAACCTACAACCCAGGAGTTTGATATGTTCATGGCATGGGTGGCTCATGCCGGATACTGGGTGAGTCAACAACTGAGGGTTGCTTGGGAAACCCATAGGTGACTCGACCATCATGTCGTGAAGGACTGGGAACCATGGTTGGGTAGGCCAGTCGGGCACGATCAAAATTCCAGAAGCAGAGTCACTCTGAATTTTCCGAAGTACCCGACTGATGAGGCAGAAGGGAGGGAAAGCATAGAAGAAGAAATTTCCCCAATCCAGCGTGAAGGCATCTACCGCTGCTGCCTCTGGGTCTGGTTCCCAAGCCACATACATAGGTAACTGGTGATTCAGTCTTGATGCAAACAAATCGATATCTGGCGTTCCATATTGCTTAATAATTTTTGGGTCTAACATCCATTCGATGTTATCATTGAATTTTCGTGACCTGGTGTCTGCCACTGTATTTAACTTACCTGGTAGATAGGCAGCTGATAACCAAATATGTCGTTTGACACACCATTGCCAGATTGCATTGACCAATTTGTCGCATGATAATGATTTTATGCCGCCCATGTGGTTAACGTAAGCCACCACCGTAGTATTGTCAATCTGTAACCTAACATGCACGTGCTGCATTTTTGATGCATATGCTTTTAACCCATAATAGGCAGCCAACATTTCCAAATAGTTGATGCCCAGTGTGTGTAGTAACGATGATTCTGAATTATTCCATCTGCCACCTGTGCAGGATATGGAGTTAGTTGCTCCCCAGCCTAAGGCACTGGCATCTGTTTTAATAACCAAGTTAGGGTTTGTGATGATAATAGGGCTGAAACTGTGCCAAACATTGTCTGCCCACCACTGTAGTTCTGATATAGCTTCAGTGGGTAAATTCATGATTCGGTCATAGTGACCCGAGCATCGTTGTAGTGCATGTACCTTTGCTCTTTGTAAATTTTGATAGTGCAAAGGTCCGAATTGTGTAGCTGGAATTGCTGCTACGATCATCCCAATTACTCTGGCCACTTGTCGAATTGTTGGTCGTTTGTTGACCATTAAGTTGTTGCATGATTGTGCTAATTCAACCATTTTTTCCCTTGGCAAAGTAACAGTCATATGAATTGAATTGATATTGAAGCCCAGATAATCCATGGTAGTTAACGGCTTCAATTTGGATTTATCTGGGTGTAGGACGAACCCCAGTGTTTCAAGGAGCTGTTTCGTAGCTAGAACTGCTGCCACAGCTAATTCCTTTGTTTTTCCTAATATGAGGATATCATCCAAATATGCCATGACTATATGCTTTTGTTTTCTTAATATTTTCATGGCTACTTTTAGTATTTTTGTAAATAGTCTAGGGGCTGAGGTTAGATCATTGGGCAATGCTCTATACTGCCATGCATGTCCCATCCAGATACATTTTAGGTATCTACAATGATCCTTGTGTATGGGTATTAGATAGTAAGCATCTTTAATATCAATGCTTGCCAGAAAGTATCCTTTGGAGATCAGTTGTCTGGCAGTGACAAACGTCTCCATTTTGAAGTGTATATACTCAACAGATTTATTTAGTGATGTTAGGTCAATGATGATGCGACATCCACCATCTATTTTAGTTTTAGTGAATATATTCGATACAAATTCCAATGGTTCATGTTTGGTCTTTTCAATGATCCCTTTTGCAATGAGCCTTTCTAGTTCAGCTTGTCCTTCTCGCTTCTCTTTCTCAGAGGGAGAAAATACCCTTTGGGGCGCATGCTGAACTGGCGGTAATATGCCCAATTTAAATTCAATTTTGTATCGACTAATACTGTTGAGTATATATTTGTTATTTGTGACAGTACCCCATGCTTTTTTAAACAAGTGTAATCGCCCCCCAGTTAGTAGAGCACCCTTATTCTGTGTAAGCTGGCAGGAACCAGACCCACCTACCTCCATGTTCATTGTTTCTTCATAAAGGCTCTGTTTTGTTGGTATGCTGGTGCTGTCGGTGGGGCGGCGCATTTTCCCTAGGGTCCGCTCCGGGCCCATGTCTAAAAAAGACCTTTGGGGGTAATAAGCAGCGGTCCCCGAGCTTTCACCAGTCCTTGGATGTGGGTGTCGACTGGTGGATGCCGAGGGGTGCTGCCAGCTGGGTGTCGGATGAGATGTCCTGCTCGTTCCCGGGCCTGCCCTCATGAGGCCCACAGGTTTAGCTGCCTCTCTTTCCGCTGCAGCGGTTTTGCATAGCCCCGCATATTTGGGGTTGAGGGCAGGTGTTATATTGTCCCGCCTTAGATTGTTGATCTCATATTGTGTATTGCACATTAGTGCTAATACATCCTGTTGGCAGGTGGTCATGTTAGTATGTTCCGTGGAACGAGCAAAGGCGGTGATTGCCGATGTTAGGAGCTTCAGAATTCGCTGCATTTTTAGCTCTTGACTGCAAATCTGCTGACCCAGCTGCCTCCAGATTTGACCGTTGACACTCTTTACTTTTAGTGCCTCACAATTCTCTGGCGCTGTGTACTCTTCTAAAGCTTCTAGAAGGGCCTTCTCCTGCAGGGCTTTGTTGGAGAGATGGTTGATACTGGCTGCCATCTTGGGTTCCAGTAGTCTTCCTGCGCGTGGAGGTGCCGTATAGCGGCCCATGACACCCAGCAGCTCTTCATGATCCTGCTCCCCTGGCATACTTCTGCTCTCCTATTCAAAACACTTACCTGAAACGGTCGCGTTATATCCTGCAGCTGGAGAGCCTGACTCCAGCTGCCGCCGCTGTTGCACTACTGGCATAATGCCGCGCCTGCGCACTGAGCGGGTTCTTCACGTAGTCACTCATGTGACTCCGAAGTAAAATTTTATCTCTGTATGCTCTGTTGTCACCTTCCCCAAGCCAACATCGATCTGTTCTATATTTTCCTTGATCGCATCCTCTTTGATGTCTCATTTTCATACCTTAACCGTCCATATCTCTGTGTCTCCCTCTTCCCTGATTCTCAGTGAAGAAAGGCCTCAACCCGAAACATCACCCATTCCTTCATTCCAGAGATGCTGCCTGTCCTGCTGAGTTACTCCAGCATTTAGCGCCTATCTTCGGTGTAAACCAGCATCTGCAGTTCCTTCCTACTCAAATCAAGTTGTCAAGTCAAGATTATTGTCATATGCACAAGTACAATGAAGTAAAGGTGCACTGGAAATCCTGCTTGCAACAGTGTCACAGGTGCAGTAACTCAAATGCCCCTGTCCCACTTAGGAAATCTGAACGGAAACCTCTGGAGACTTTGTGCCCCACCCAAGGTTTGTGCCCCACCCAAGGTTTCCACCTGGAGGTTCCCGGAGGTTTTTGTCAGTTTCCCTACCTGCTTCCACTACCTGCAACCTCCGGCAACCACCTGCAACCTCCGGGAACCGCACGGAAACCTTGGGTGAGGCGCAAAGTCTCCAGAGGTTTCCATTCAGGTTTCCTAAGTGGCACAGGGGCAATAGGGTCACAGAGTCATACAACATAGAAATAGGCCCTTCGGCCCAATTCATCCACACTGACCATGCCTATTGTATCGAGTCCCATTTGCGAGCATTTGGCCCATATCCCTCTAAGTCTTTCCATGTATCTGTCCAAATGTGTTTTACATTTTATTATTGAACCAATTACTTTCTCTGGCAATTCGTTCCATATACCCACCACACTCTGTGTGAACATTTTGCACCCCATTAAATCTTTCCCCTGTCACTTTAACTTATGCACTCGGATGCACTCTGATTCTTGATTCTCTTATTTTGACAAATTGATGCAGTATGGATGCAGTATCGTGGCGCGACTCTCGTCAGCAGCGGCCTCTGCAGCCCGTCTGCGTTTTTATTATTTTTTGTCTATGTTTTTATGTAGTTTTTGTTATTTTTTGTTGGGGTGTGTGTGTGAGGAGGTGGGGGTGGGGTGGGAGGGAGGGGTAACTTTTAATCTCTCCCTGCACGGGAGGCCCGACCTTTTCTTTGTCGGGTCTCCGTTGTAGTTGGGGCTGCAACGAGGAGCGGCCTCCAACAGGAGAAGACCGGGGGCTCTGGTGCCGACGACTCACCTCACCGTCGCGGAGCTGGCCGAGTCCGGAGCGGGTGGAGCGGTGGTGGAGCGCTGCTGCTGCTGCGGCCCGACCTCCAGAGATTCGGAGGCTGCAACTGCGGGTCTGGCGGACGGCGGCCCCGGGAGCCCGCGGGTCCCTGGAGGGAGACCGCTTTTCAGAGCACCCGCAACGGCGACTTCTGCGGGACTCTGCGAACGCACGCCGGGGGCTCCAACACCAAGACCCGGTGTGCGACCTTGCATCACCCGGCGTGGCTTTAATGGCCGCGGGACAATCACCATCGCCAGCCGGCGGCTTTGACTTTGACTCTGACATCGGGGGGGGGGAGTGTGCAGTGGAGAGATAAGTTTTTTTGGCCTTCCATCACAGCGATGTGATGGATGTTTATGTAAATTATGTTGTGTCTTGGGTCTATTTGTTTGTAATGTATGGCTGCAGAAACGTCATTTCGTTTGAACCTCAAGGGGTCCAAATGACAAATAAATTGAATTGAATTGAATTGAATTGAATTGAATTAACCTTGTGACATTATAGTTCCAAAAAAATTGTATCTTGCCATCCTGTGCTCCAAGGAATAAAGTCATCACCTGCCCAACTTCTCCCTACAGTTCTGACCCTAACGTCCTGGCAACATATTCCTAAATATTCTCTGCACTCTTTCATACTTGGGTCACCAAAACACAATACTCCAAGTGCAAGCTCGCCAACATTTTGCACAAATGTAACATAGCATTCCAACCTCTATACTCAATGTCTTTTCAAATGATGTTCAGTTCTGGGCACCATATGATGGGAAAGATGTTGTCAAACTGGAGAGGGTACAGAGAAGATTTACAAGGATGTTGCCAGGACTAGAGGGTCTGAGCTATAGGGACAGGTTGAGTAGGCTGGGGCACCAATCCTTGGAGCAGAGGAGGGAGAATGAAGGGAGATCTTATAGATGTGAGGAATAGATCGGGTCGATGCACAGAGTCTATTGTCCAGGGTAGATGAATCGAGGACCAAGCATAGGTTTAAGGTGAAGAGTTAAAGATTTAATAGGACTTTGATGGCTAACTTTTTCACACAAAGGGTGATTGATGGGTGTATGGAACAAGCTGCCAGAGGAGGTAGTTGAGGCAGGAACTATCACAATGTTTAAGAAATAGTTAGACAGGTACAGGGATAGGACAAGTTTGGAGAGATATGAACCAAATGCAGGCAGGTGGGACAAGTGTAGCTGGGACATGTTGGCCGGTGTGGACAAGTTGGGCTGAAGGGCATGTTTCCATGCTGTATCACTCTAACTCTATAAATGCATGTACATCTTATACCTCAGAATTTTCTCTAGTAAACTGCCTACCACAGATGGAAGGCATACTCATCTATAGATCCAGGTTTTTTTCCAGCCCTTCTTAGAAACAACAATATCCTTCCTCAAGTCACCCAGCACCTCACCGTGTCTATATATTTCCTGAAATAATTGTTCCTGCAATTTTCTCTCTAACTTCCCACAGATTCCATGGATATTCCTGATAATGCTGCAGAGATATATTTACCTTCATATCTACTTTTTAGGACATCCAACACCTCCCCGACGATGTTCGGGTGTGCAGCGGGGTGGCAGAAGGCTCTCGGGATGCGCCGCAAAGTCAGAAGAAGGAAGATCAGGTGGTCGGCTCGTGACCACGTGCGGCGGCAGGCCTGACTCACCGCCGCAAGGAAAGATCCGGGGGTCCGCAGCCTGCAGGGGGAGGCCCCAAAGACCGGAGAGTGGAGGAGCAGGGAGCCACTGGCGAAGACGGATGCGAGGATTGGGCCGGTAGGAGAGGAACTGGGGTATTGCCTCCAGAGCCTTCAAGGTGTGCTGCCGGGACACAGAGGTGGTCGGGCAAGGAGAAGGACGTCGGTTCGTGGGCCGAGCCGGTCGAGGGCGATGGAGGAGGCCCTGTGGCTGCGTGGGGCTGACCTAGATCAGGAGCCCCTCGCGTACGTCGAACGCATGGTCCGAACTTTGGACATTTTGTAAATGGCGCCAAAATATGGCGACTCGTGCATGTGTGATCTAGGGGAAAATGATTTCACAATGCAGTGCCCACGTGACAATAATGCACCATTGAACCATTGATTGTATTACAGACTGACCTCAAGACATCACCATTAACTTTCCCAAGTTTCCTGTTCCTGCATCAATGTGCTGATGAAGGACAGGTCATCCGAGATATTGACACCCAGGAAATTTGAAGATGCCCACTCTCACCGCCATCAGCCCACCAGGAAAACTGCCATGTGGTCTCCCAACTTCCTTGGCCACAGAGTTCCAATTCCTGAGCACAGAGGATAGTCACAAATTCATTTCACTTGCACTTTATGTGCAATGTGACGAATAAAACCGTATTGTATTGTATTGTATTGTATTGTATTGTATTGTAGTCAACATGCATTTGATCAGCATTAATCACTTGCATTTGAGGATTTTTGCAATACGTCCAAACCTGTACATAATCCCCTGTCTTCCTGGAGCTCTTTGAAACAATCGATCTCAGTGGGAAATGCCAGAGGAAACAGAGGAGGCATGTCTAGCAACTTGACACAACACATGCAGAGCAAAGGCACGATCAAATCCATCATTACTATGACAGTGAAGTAGTTTACTTCACTCAAGTGTATAGAGTCTCTCCAACATGTCTGACATGCACAATACAAGGAAACCTGGTCCAGTATTGTATCACAATTAGTTGCTGGCTTCGAGAATACAGGATCCAACGGTCCTACATAGAAGGCTATCCGTTCAAGGAATGTTTGAACCATCCTGCCACTTTTCTTTGGTCTTTCCATGCACCACAGTGGTGCAGCTGGTAGAGCCACTGCCTCACAGTGCCAAAGACCTTGATGTCTGCTGCTGCCTGTGTGGAGTTTGCCTCAGGGTCAAGTTCTCCCTGTGACCACATGGGTTTCCTTAGGATGATCCGCTTTTCTCCCACATCCCAAAGACATGCATGTTTGTAAGTAAATTGGCTTCTGGAAAATACTTCTACTGTGTAGAGAGTTGTTGCAAACATGGGATAACGTAGAATTAGTGAGATGGAGAGCATGGACTCGGTGGGCTAACGGCCGTGTTTCTTTGCTGTATCTTTCTTTCTTTCAGTCAATCATTTAATCTTTCTTGATCAAACCAAGACTATTTCCTGGTGACCTAATCAAGCCAAGCCCAATCTTGCAGAAGGGTCTTGACAAACCTTGAAGAAGGGTCTCGGCCTGAAATGTGACCCATTCCTTCTCTCCAGAGATGCTGCCTGTCCCGCTGGGTCACTCCACCATTTTGTGTTTACCTCCAATCTTGTTCAATGCTTTTGAGCACTATGGTGACACAGCGGTAGAGTTGCTGCCTTGCAGCATTTACAGCACCAGAGATGTGGATTTGGATGCTTGTCTGTACGGAGTTCGTACATTCTCCCTGTGACCTGCGTGAGTTTTGAGCGAGTACTTCGGTTTCCTCCCACGCTCCAAAGAAATACTGGTTTGCAGGTTAATTGGCTTTATGCAAATGTAAAAATGATCCCTAGTATAGAATAGTGTTAATGTGCGGGCATCGCTGGTCGGTCCAGACCTGGTGGGATAAAGGCCCTGTATCTGTGCGGTCTCTAAACTAAACCAAAGTAAACCATCGGTTGCTGATGTACATCTCAGCTGGGGACCCAGTAATATTCATGTGCAGGTTCATTGTGATCATGAAATTGCACAACTCAGAGTCATCTCACGCTCCATGTTTGCTGACACTGACTGCAAATCATGACCAGTTTCACACCTTGGTTAACTCATCTTGCAGATAAAATAGCATGCAGTATGAAGCAAAACCTCAAAGTCTATCACTGTGTTTCCGCTATGAGCACTTTCCACATTGCAAATTCTTGAAAATATGGGAAAAGTTAACAGACTAATAATTATCCTGCATAATATTCTGCATCCCACTTGCTCTTTAGAATACTGACTACAACTCTATCCAGAGCCTGCTTTACACCATTCTGCATTAATATTGTATCTAAACAAGAACAGAGAATATCTGTCCACATGCATTGCTAAGTAGTAACTCTGAATACAACCTGACTATATAGCAACTATTTTTTGCATTATTATATTTGTTTGGAGTAAGCTGGTAGATGCATTAACTTGTCACTAAGGAGAACATGTATAAAGTCATGTATAAAATATGTGTATAAAAACATGATCGGGTGGATGCACAGAGTCTCTTGCCCAGAGTAAGTGAATCGAGGACCACAAGGCATTGGTTTAAGGTGAAGGATTAAAGATGTAACAGGAATCTGAGGGGTAACGTTTTTACACATGGGTGGTGGGTGTACGGAACAAGCTGCCAGAGGAGGTAGTTGAGGCAGGGACTATCCCAAAGTTTAAGAAACAATTAGACCGGTACATGGATAGGACAGGTTTGGAGGGTTATGGGCCAAACACATGCAGGTGGGACTAGTGTAGCTGGGGCATGTTGGGCCGAAGGGCAAGTGGGCAAGTTGTGGGCAAGTTGGGTCGTGGGTGGGTGTGGGCAAGTTGGGCCGAAGGGCCTGTTTCCACGCTGTATCACTCTGTGACTCTGGGAGAGAATATTCCCATTTCCTACACAGCATCAAAACAACTTACTGGGGATTTGTTTTCAGCCAGGTTGTCCAGATATTTGTGTTGGGAAATGACTGGTCAAAGGCAGCTTGAAGCAGACATTTTGTGAGCAATTTCTTCTTGGCTTCAAGTGAGGAAATAAAATCCAAAACCCAGATTCAGATCGTCTAAGTCTACAAGATTTTCCACGGGGGATTATAAATATTATACATTATGTGCGGACAAGGGAGCAGACAAGTTAATCCAAAATTCTTCCTTTACACTCTTGTTTCTGCGATTTGTTATATTCAGAATCTTGTCTTCTGAAATCCCAACCTTCATTTAAATCTCTTTCATAAAGACATCTCCCAGAGGGTAAGGTTCATTCAGAACTCGTGTATTGAAATGTGGATTACCCTGTTTTCATTATAAACGCATTACATAAAGCCAAACCAAGATTCACATACATTTCGATGATGGAAACAAACTGGTCAGGCTTCAGTGAACTGATAACCACTCTGCCAGATATTTCATTAGGAACCAGCAAAGCCAGCGCTGTTGCTGCATTTATAATGCGTCTGTGTGACTTGTATCTTCAGTTTTCCTGCAGCTTAAATTCTTTCCCTTATTTTTCATTCTCCTTTTCTCATTTATTCTAAACCCAAATGAAATCGCTGAGATCAAATTATAAGAACCATTTGCATTTTGTATTGTCTTGCATGCAAAATAAAAATGGTTTTATTCGCAATATGTTGCACCTATGCTCGATGTGCTTCTTCATTGCAACAAGGTGT
>NC_073397.1:5372412-5452412 GCF_028641065.1 Leucoraja erinaceus | reverse complement strand
ACCATGGCTGTGTAGGCTGGCCGGGCACGTTCCATCTGTATTGCGAAGTGCCCGACTGATGAGGCAGAAGGGAGGAAGGCAAAGCAGAAATTCCCCCTTCCAGCGTGTAGGCATCTATCGCTGCTGCCTCTGATCTGGTTCCTAAGTCACATACATAGGTTACTGGTGATTCCGTCTTGTGCAACCAAATTGATATCTGGCTTTCAAACTGCTTAATACCTTTAGCAGATATTTTGGGTTTGACATCTATTCAATGTTATCATAAATTTTTACCCGTGACGTGGTGTCTCCCACTGTGTTCTAGCTTCCTAGGACATAGGCAGCTGATAGTTAAAATGTCTTTTGACACACCATTGCCAGATCTGTTTGACCAATTTGTTGCACAATAATGATTTTATGCTCCCCATATGGTTGATATAAGCCACCACCATAGTATTATCAATCCGTAACCACATATGTACGTGCTGCATTTGAAATGTATATGCTTTTTTGCCCAATAGGCGATCACCAATCCCAAGTAGTTGATGCCCGGTGTGTGTAGTAACGATGTTTCTGAATTGGTCCATCTGTTACCTGTGCTGGATATGGAGTTTAGTTGCTCCCCAGCCTAAAGTACTGGCATTGGTTTTTAATAACCAAGTTGGGATTGGTGATGATAATAGGGCTGAAAACTATGCCAAATATATGTCTGCCCACCACTGTAATTGTGATATAGCTTCAGTGGGTACATGAATGATTTGATTATAGTGACCCAAGTACCTTGGCAAAGTAACAGTCATATGGATGGAATTGTTATTGAAGCCCAGATAATCCATGGTAGTTAACGGCTTCAATTCTGGTTTATCTGGGCGTGGGATGAACCTCAGAGCTTTAGGGAGCTGTTTCGTAGCTAGAACTGCTGCCACAGCTAATTCCTTTGTTTCCCCTAATATGAGGATATCATCCAATATATGCCATGATTATGCTTGTTTTCTTAATATTTTCATGGCCATTTTTAATATTTATAATAGTTTAGGGCTGAGGTTAGACCATTGGGAATGCTCTATACTCCCATTGTTGCCCTAACCGGGATATCCATTATCCAGGTAAAATTTTTTAGGTATCTATAATGATCCTAGTGTATGGGTATAAGATAGTTAGCATCTTCCATATCAATGCTCGCCATAGGTATCCTTTGGAGATCAGATGTCTGGCAGTGACAAAAAACCCGTCTCCATCTTAAAGTGTATATACTCAACAGATTTATTTAGTGATATTAGATCAATGATGATGCTACATTCACCATCTTTTGTAGTTTTGGTGAATATATTCGATACAAATTCCAATGGTTCATGTTTACTCCCATGATCCGTTTAGTAATGAGCCTTTCTAGTTCAGCTTGACCTTCTCACTTCTCTTTCTTAGAGGGAGAAAATGCCCTTTGGCCGCATTGCTGAACTGGCGGTAATATGCCCAATTTGAATTCAAGTTTTTATCCACTAATACTGTTGAGTATATTTTAGTTATTTGTGACAGCACCCCATGCTTTATCAACAAGTGTAAGTGCCCCCCCCCCCCCACAGTTAGTAGAACACCCTTATTTAGTGTAAACTGGGAGGAACCAGACTACCTACCTCCATGTTTATTGTTTTTTCATGAAGGCCTAGTTTTGCTGGTATGCTGGTGCTGTCGGTGGGGCGGCGCATTTTCCCACGGCTCCGCTCTGGGCCCCTGTCTAAAAAGAACTTTGGGGGTAATGTGAAGCGGTCGCCAGGCTTTCACCAGTCCTTGTTCGATATTGCTGGTGGATGCCGAGGGGTGCTGCCAGCTGGGTGTTGGATGCGATGTCCTGCTCGTTCCATGGCCTGCCCTCATGAGGCGCACAGGTTTAGCTGCCTCTCTTCCCGCAGCAGCGGTTTGCATAGCCCCGTATATTTGGGGTTGCGGGCAGGTCTTATATGCACAAATGTCAGTCGAGTATCCCAAATTTGGGAACATCTTAGGCGTCAGCACACTCGTAGTGCAACGGGATAGTCTCATCCTGGGAGAACCACCTTGGTGATCATGGCGTCTCGCCTGCCAGGTGAGTATGATCCGTGGAAAACGAGCAAAGGCGGTGACATCTTGACCCTTCTGTTAGGAGCTTCAGAATTCGCTGCTTTTAGCTCTTGTCTGCGAGTCTGCTGACCCAGCTGCCTGCGGATTTGCCTCTAGAAAGGCCTACTCCTGCAGGGCTTTGTTTGGGCAGATGGTCGCGTGGAGGAGCCATGTAGTGGCCCACGACACCCAGCAGCTCTTCCTGATCCTGCTCCCCTGGCATACTGCTGTTCTCGTCCGCCTGCCCAGCGTTTAAGCCAGCCCAGCCCTGGCCTCCTTAGCTAGCCTCAAAAGAGGGAGCAAAAGGGTGTGCTATAAATTGGAGGAGGCATAGCTCAAACTCCGCTGTTGCATCAATCCCTCGACAAGGGAGATGGCTAGTGCAATAGCACTGGGGTAAGAGTGTCAGCTCCCTTGGCATTCAGCCAGTGCCCCTTTTTTCCTGGAGGTGAACTCCATGACCTCCTCTGGCTTGGGGAGACAGACATACTTATTTTTGCTGTCTCCACCTGTTCCAGTGTTGGAGGAAGTTGATTCCTGTAGAACCTGTAATTTTGGTAAGATTTTTTCTTACCTGTATTTAGAGGCTGCCTGCCGTTTTTCAGGCGGCATTGTAGCGGTTCCTGGGCGGCGATTCTCCTTGTCAGGAGTCTGCAGGGCTGCCGGTCGGGTCTTTTAAATTTCCCTCCGGTCCGCTGCTGTTAACCAAACAGCTGTTCAGCGGACCGGCATCAGCGCAGCTTCCCGTCAGCGGTCCACAGCGTGTGCGGTCCCGTTTACGCCTATCCCCCTCCACTGTCGGCTCCTTCGCTGGAGTCGAACGGGGGCCGCTTCCTCTGCTGCTTTGCTCCCCCTGGAGCAAAAACCACAAGGCCCGATTAAGGTAAGTACTTACCTCACGTTCCTTGGTTGCGGGAGCGCCGACTCCCGCTGGCCGCGTTTGCACAGCTGTGCGATTATGCCGCACCTGCGCACTGGGCTGGGGTCTTCACGGAATCACTCACGTGACTCCGAAGTAAAATTGTCCTATCAGGAACACATGACAATAAACCTCTCCTCATCGCTTGATCTCTTTGACATTTTCACTCTGGAAAAAGGGCTCTGAATGTCCACCCTGTCTATACCTCTCGTTATTTTATATACTTCTATCAGTATCCCTTCAACTCTAACATTTCAAAGAAAATAATCCAAGTTTTTCATAGCTCTCCTTGTCGCCAATAACCTCTAATCTAAGCAGCATTGTGGTAAACCTCCCCAAACCCCTCACATCCTAACTGTATCGGGGTGACCAGATCTGCACGCAATACTCCAAATGTAACCGAAACAGAGTCTTCTAGAGCTGTGAGATAGAAACAAAAAGCTGGAGTAACTCAACCACACAGGCAGCATCTCTGGAGAGAAGGAATTAGTGACGTTTCGGGTCAAGATCCTTCTTCAGACTAGCTAGGGAAAAGGGAAACAAGTAATATAGGTGATGATGTAGAGAGATAAAGAACAATGAATGAAAAATATGCAAAAAAGTAATGATGATATTGGAAACAGGCCATTGTTAGCTGTTTCTTGGGTGAGAACGAGAAGCTGGTGCGACTAGGGTGGGGAGGGGAGAGAGAGGGAATGCCAGGGTTACTTGAAGTTAGAGAAATCAATATTCACACCACTGGGCTGTAAGCTGCAAAGATCCTATAGCAAGCAAGATAGATCACTCGACGAAAAAGACGTAGTACGGTCATGGGCAGATTCATGGGTAATTTTCGGCCCCATTTCCGTAACCGGCTTCCGTCTCCGCACCAAAGATCCCATAGGATACTAGTACGGAGACGGAAGCCGGTTACGGAAACATCCTCGTAAAAATAAAAGTTATTTGGGAAAAATCTTCTCCTCATTTTCGGAATTATAATTTATTATCACAAACTGTTCCCCCGCAACATTGATTACACTGTGAGTCTGGTCGGGTCGGGTCGGGTCGGGTCGGGTCGGGTCGGGTCGGGTCGGGTCGGGTCGGGTCGGGTCGGGTTACTGAAATGGATGAAAAAAAGGCCCACGTTCCGCTCTGTTGCGTACTACACATCAGCCCATTGCATTTAGAAGGTCTATCTTGCTTGCTATAGGATCTTTGGTAAGCTGCCCAAGCGAAATATGAGATGCTGTTCCTCCAATTTGGATTTAGCCTCACTGTGACTTATGAAGTAGACCTAGGACATAAAGGCCAGTGTGGGATTGGGAAGGAGAATTAAAGTGTTTTTGTCATTATTTCCTGATACTTATTCTCAATGCCCCAATCCTGTTACTATTTATATAGGACAATAATTTCTTGGATGTCTGCAAGAGAGATATGAAGGCGTTCGACACGATGTGGAGTCCTGGGAGAGCCTTGCAGCTGACCGCATGAGGTGGAGAGGTATCCTGAACCAACATCTCACAACGGGGGAAGAGAAACTGATGAACGCAGCAGCAGACAAGCGGGCACGCAGAAAGGAGCGCAGCAACTACAACAGACCAGAGACCACACGCAAATGTGACCTTTGCAACAGAGAATGCCACTCCCGCATTGATTGGTCTCTTCAACCACAAGTGGCGGTGCTTTAGCCGAGGTTTGGAGCAAGCAGCCAGCAACTAGGATGCATCACCCATGGTGAGTCATAACCGAGGGGGGCCTACTGTAACTGTAACTTTCTTGAATATGTTGGTTGCATCGGAACCATATTGTAATAAATTGGCACTTTGCAACAGTCATCAGTCTAATTGGCTTTCTGCAGTGACACTGGAATCAAAGGCACAATTTCTATATGGATATGAGAGTGACTAAAGGACAGAAAATAAAGACTGATCAGCGTGCAAAGGCGTTTTCAGGGCTGGTATTCTTTCTGACATGCATTGATTTGCATACACAGGGCATACCTTCAGAGTGAATAGACACAAAAAGCTGGAGTAACTCAGCGAGACAGGCAGCATCTCTGGAGAGAAGGAATGGGTGACTGAAGAGGGTCTCGACCTGAAACGTCACCCATTCATTCCAGAGATGATGCCTGTCCCTCTGAGTTATTCCAGCTTTTTGTGTCTATCTTTTGTTTAAACCAGCATAGAAACATAGAAAAATAGATTAGGAGGAGGCCTTTCGGCCCTTCGAGCCAGCACCACCATTCAATATGATCATGGCTGATCATCTAAAATCCGTACCCCATTCCTGATTTTTCCCCATCTCCCTTGTTTCCTTCAGCCCGAAGAGCTAAATCTAACTCTCTCTTCAATACATCCAGTGAATTGGCCTCCACTGCCTTCTGTGGCAGAGAATTCCACAGATTCACAACTCTTTGGGTGAATGTTTTTTTCTTCATCTCAGTCTTAAATGGCCTCCCCTTCTTCTTTAACTGTGACCCCTGGTTCTGGACTCCCCCAACATCAGGAACATTTTTCCTGCATCTAGCCTGTCCAACCATAGAAACATACAAAATAGGTGCAGGAGGAGGCCATTTGGCCCTTCAAACCAGCACTGCCATTCATTATGATCATGGCTGATCATCCACAATCAGTAACCTGTGCCTGCCTTCCCCCCATATCGCTTAATTCTGCTGGCCCCTAGAACTCTATCTAACTCTCTTTTAAATTCATCCATTAAATTGGCCTCTACTGCCTTCTGTGGCAGAGAATTCCACAAATTCACAACTCTCTGGGTGAAAACATTTTTTTTTTAAATCTCAGTTTTAAATGACTCCCTTTTATTCTTAGTCTGTGGCCCCCGGTTCTGGACTCTCCCAACATTGGGAACAATTTTCCTGCATCAAGCTTGTTCAGTCCTTCAACAATTGTGTATGTTTCGATAAGATATCCTCTCATCCTTCTAAATTCCAATGAATACAAGCCCAGTCGACCCATTCTTTCATCATGTGTCAGTCCCGCCATTTTGGGAATTAACCTAAGCTGCACTCCCTCAATAGCAATAATGTCCTTCTTCAAATTAGGAGACCAAAATTGCACACAATACTCCGTGCGGTCTCACCAGGGCTCTATACACTGCAGTAAGTCCTCCTTGCTCCTAAACTCAAATATCTCTCGCAATGAAGGCCAACATGCCATTAACTTTCTTCCCTGCCTGCTGTACCTGCATGCTTACTTTCCGTGACTGGTGTACAAGGACACCCAGGTCTCATTGCACCTCCCCTTTTCCTAATCTGACACCATTCAGATAATAATCTGCCTTCCTGTTCTTGCCACCAAAGTGGATAACCTCACATGTATCCACATTATATTGTATCTGCCATGCATCTGCCCACTCACCCAATCTGTCCAAGTCACCCTGCAATCTCATAGCATCATCATCGCAGCTGACACTGCCACCCAGCTTTGTGTCATCCGCAAACTTGGAGATGTCTCATTTAATTCCCTCATCTAAATCGTTAATATATATTGTAAACAACTGGCGTCCCAGCACTGAGCTTTGCGGCACCCCATTAGTCACTGCCTGTCTGAGAAGGACCCGTTAATTCCTACTCTTTGCTTCCCGTCTGCCAACCAGTTCTCTATCCATGTCACATTCCTACCCCCAATAACATAGATTGCACACTAATCTCTTGTGTGGGACCTTGTCAAACGATTTTTGATAGTCCAGATACACTGGCTCTCCCTTATCCATTTTACTTGTTACATCCTCAAAAAATTCCAGAAGATTAGTCAAGCATGATTTCCCCTTCATAAATCCATGCTGACTTTGACCGATCCCATCACTGCTTTTCAAATGCGCTACTATAACATCTTTAATAATCAACCAGCATCTTCCCCACTACCGATGTAAGGCTAACTGGTCTATAATTCCCTGTTTTCTCTCTCCATCCTTTCTTAAAAAGTGGAGTTACATTGGCTACCCTCCAGTACACAGGAACTGATCCAGATCCGAGAGAACATTGGAACATGATCACCAATGCATCCACGATTTCTAGGGCCACCTCCTTGAGTACTCTGGGATGCAGACCATCAGGCCCTGGTGATTTATCTGCCTTCAGTTCCAACAGTTTACCTAACACAATTTCCAGACTAATGTGGATTCCCTTCAGCTCATCCCTCCCACTAGATCATTGGTCCCCAGTATTTCTGGGATCTGCAGTTCGTTCCTACACATACCTTCAGAGTGTAGTTGCACACAATGAAGGCACTGTTGCAAACATCACGTTAGTGGCCACTGAACCTTAAGTATGACACAAAGAGCTGGAGTAACTCAACTGATAATAATTAAAATGAAACAAAACACAATTCTAAGCATCCAGATTTTGTGTGTAATAAGTCCAACAGGTTGTCAGGAATTAGATATAGGATATCGCAACTTGAGATAAATATCTCTGGCATAAGTTTCCTTTACAGCAAGAGATTGCAAGGAATCCAATGGTACTTGTGTAGAAACACAAGTAACTGCAATAATGCGATTTTAAGCAAAACACAAAGCCTTGGGTCAGGCAGCATCTGTGGAGGGAATGGATATGTGATGTTTCGGGTCGGAACCCTTCTTAAGTACTGTGTGTGCGGTTCTGGTCACCCAGCTATGGGAAAGATGCCATTAAGTTGGAAAGAATGCAGAAAAACTTTGATAGGATGTTACTTGGGTTTGCGGGCTTGTGTTATACAGGTTGGATAGATTGTTTTTTCTTTTATATGGAGCATAGGAGGCTGAGGCGTTTGGTCTGATTAACTTTCCTTGCAGACTGTGTTCCTACTCTGATATAATCTTTGTTACCTTTCCTAAATCAGCCTGATTTTCCCATCAAACCTTTCCAGTAAGCCACTTGGGTTAACCATTTTGCAAACTTAGCCAATTTATCTTCCAGAAATTCCCACTTCACAGGTCAACAGATCAACTTTAAGTTCCTGCTTCAACTTAGCAGTGATCAATGTTCGCATACCACTTGGGCAACATCAGATTTTTTAAATTCCAAAACCTGCTCATTTTCCATCTGTTTGTTCTGTAAGTAACTGGTTAATGTGCACAGATACAGAATGAAGAGAGCATAAATGTGTGCATGATCATTTCTGAAACGCAGCGGGGATATTAGTGAGAGGAAAGGAGAGAGAAAGTTGAAGAAGGAGATGGAAAATTGATGGAAAGTTAATGAGCGAGAACAAGGAAAGTGAGTGAGAATTAGAGGGAATGCCCACATGTCATTATCACTGCATTTTCATTTGAAAGTTTTCCTTCCTCATTAGCACAGTCTCATCTTGAATTACACAATGTAAATGATTCCCACTTCAGTGGAAATAATAGTTTCATTCACTTCCATTTTTGGGTGATTTTTCTATCCTTCCATGTGTCGATAACTACGTCACATGAAAAAACTGTGTAAGATGCAATATTTTGTAGAGAATATTTAATAACATTATTAAATAGCACAGTGGTGGCGCAGTGGTAGAGTTGCTGCCTCACAGCTCTTGCAGTGCCAGGGACTCAGGTTCAATCCCGAGTTCGGGTGCTGTCTGTACGGAGTTTGTATGTTCTCCCCATGACCTGCGTGGGTTTTCTCCGGTATCTTCTGTTTCCTCCCAAATTCCAAAGACGTACAGATTTATAGGTAAATTGGATAGTGTTAATGTGCGGGGATCGCTAGTCGGTGCTCTAAACCGCAGTGATTGAGTAATGAGGAAGGGTTAGTTAGCAGTCTTGTTGCGCCTGGCCCCGTGGGCAAGAGTGACTATAATATGGTTGAGTTCTTCATTAGGAACGAGAGTGACATAATTAATTCAGAAACAAGGGTTTTGAACCTAAAGAAAGGTAACTTTGAGGGTATGAGACATGAATTGGCCAAGATAAACTGGCAATTGATTCTTAAAGGGTTGATGGTGGATGTGCAAAGGAAGACATTTAAAGACTGCATGGATGAACTACAAAAATTGTTCATCCCTGTTTAGCAAAATAATAAATCAGGGAAGGTAGTGCATCCATGGATAACAAGGGAAATCAGGGATAGTATCAAAACAAAAGATGAAGCATACAAATTAGCCAGAAAAATCAGCCTACCTGAGGACTGGGATAAATTCAGAGCGCAGCAGAGGAGGACAAAGGGCTTAATTAGGAAAGGGAAAATAAATTATGAAAGAAAACAGGCAGGGAACATAAAAACTGACTGCAAAAGTTTATATAGATATGTGAAGAGAAAAAGATTAGTTAAAACAAATGTAGGTCCCTTGCAGTCATAAACAGGTGAATTGATCATGGGGAACAAGGACATGGCAGACCAATTGAATAACTACTTTGGTTCTGTCTTCACTAAGGAAGACTTAAATAATCTGCCGGAAATAGCAGGGGTCCGAGGGTCAAATGAGATGGAGGAACTGAGTGAAATCCAGGTTAGCCGGGAAGTGGTGTTAGGTAAATTGAATGGATTAAAGGCCGATAAATCCCCAGGGCCTGATAGGCTGCATCCCAGAGTACTTAAGGAAGTAGCCCCAGAAATAGTGGATGCATTAGTGATAATTTTTCAAAACTCTTTAGATTCTGGGGTAGTTCCTGAGGACTGGAAAGTTGCTAATGTAACCCCACTTTTTAAAAAGTGAGGGAGAGAGACAACGGGGAATTTTACTTCGGAGTCACGTGAGTGACTACGTGAAGAGCACGCTCAGCACGCATGTGCAACATTGCGTTCACGCAGGCAACAGCGACGCAGCGGGAGTCAGGCACTCCCGCTACAAGCCTGAAGGAAAGGACCGTTAGGTAAGTACTTACCTTCAGTTTAAACTAGCGACTTTGCGTTTGTTTTTGGTCCAGGGAGAGCAAAGCAGCAGAGGGAAGTGGCCCCTGTTCGACTCCACTGAAGGAGCCGACAGTGGAGGGGGGGAGAGGCGGCAACGGGACCACACACGCTGCGGTCCACAGACACGGGTGCTGCGTTGATGCCCAGTCCGCTAAACAGCTGTCTGACCAACAGCAGCGGACTAGAGGGAAATTTAAAAACCGGCCGGCACCCCTGCAGATTCCCGACAAGGAAACTCGCCGCCCGAGAACCGCTGAAATGCCGCCCGAAAACGGCAGACAGCCTCTAACAGCAAGGTCAGGACCAACCTCAGGCTGGAGACAGACACGGAAGATGGAATCAACACTTCAAACAAGAAACAAGTGTGTCTGTTTCTCCAAGCCAGAGGAAGGTCATGGAGCTAAAAACTCCAGCGAGACTTCCCTCAGGAGCAGGGGCAAGTCCGCCAAGGGAGCTAACACTCCCACTCCAGTGCCTAACAGCATTGGCCATCTCCCTTGTCGAGGGATTGATGGGGACCAACCTGGACTGGTCAAGAAGAGGGGTCACTGGCTGAAGTTTATCGGGAGTATGCTTGAGGTACAGGATCAGGAAGAGCTGCTGGGTATTGCCGCTATGTGGCTCCACCACTAGCGAGATGGCTTTTCAGTCTCAACTGATGGCCAGCTTACTACCTGTTCTTTTCAAAAAACCTCTCCAAGACAGGTAGTCATGAGGTGTTGGATTATCACGCCTCCCCTACATTGCATTTACTCAAAGTGCCCACCGTTATTGGGGGGTACATTGAGCATAGATTTAAAACCCAAATATCTTAAAATGCGTTTGATATCCCTGACGTCGGTTATCATTTCGCATGCTCATTTCAGAGGGACAGGGTAGTATGGCAAAACACCTGACCCTACTGCTTGCAGTGCTCCGCAACTTATTAGGAAGTTATAAAACCTCCCCTCAACTTAAAAAATTACAGAACTGTGAGAATGCCGACCTCTCAACCACAGATCCTGCTAGCTGGCTAAATTATCAAACCAAGCCTAAAAAACTGGAGAAGTATCCAAAATTTGGCATCTAGAGGGCAGGGTCTGGAATGAACACCACACGAAACCAGCAGCAGTGCCTCTACGCATCCACCAGTAGGTGTCCACCTAATAGTACTGGTGTAAGCTCGGGGCCCGCATGCCCTGTATTTTCAGGCCAGGGTCCAGAGCGGGCCCCCTGGAAAAATGTGCCAAACCCAACAACACCATCCCTACGGACAAGGAACTGGAAACCGAAGAGATGAACACACCACGGAACAACAGTGAAATAAGATACGTATGGTTCCTGCCATCACACAAAAGATGAAGGGTTTGTACTAACAAAGCATTCAAGGATAAAATTAAATTAGATCCCATCCTGCTCGGCCTTTTGGCTAAGATTAGTAGTAACTGTCTTATCAGTTTATACCTGATATGTCCCTTCCCAGGGACCATACAATACCAGTACAGCATGCACCCTAGGGGTCTACCCTCCCACTAATAAGAACATGAGGGACTAGCAACTGGGGGTAATAATTATACAGGGGTCATATAGAAGCCTATATGAACCTTTGGTACTAACTAACCAAGATGGTAATGTCGCCATCATTGATATCAAGGGGTCATAATAAACCCAGTATGAACCTTTGGCTCTAAAAATCCCAACATGGTATATGTCGCACCGCCATTGACTTGCCACTTGAGTATCTCGCCAGGCCACGCTTGGAATATTGAAACTGCCAACCTTTCATTCCAAGCATACTTAATGGTAGACATCAACTTAAAAGATGCATACTATTCAGTACCCATTCAAACAACTTGGAGATAACTTGGCAGTATTAATTATCGACTATGGCTATTACAGCCAAACTGGTTCCAGATATTCTAACCAGCCCTGGCTATATTAAGGAACTATCGTCATGGCATGTTCCAATGATATTAACGACAACTAATCCATGGGTATAGCTATCACAGCTTTAGTTATTATTCTTTTAGCCGAGCTTGTCATGCAATCCAGATAGATCTACGATTGAAACCATCGCTCTCAGCCTTGACTAAGATCAAGCGGAGTATCTGTTGTTGTTAGTTCTATTTTGACTCGTCCCTTATCAAGGGACCATGTATCAATTGATTTGGGACAGGGAAATGGAGAGGGGCTTGCTCTGTCTACTCCACGCATCAACCAGTATTGCAGTACCTTGAAATATAAATCCTCTACTGTTGACTATTTGGTATTCAACACTCTACCCACTTATCTTTAACTTGGCATAGGAGAGTCAGTATGACACAACCTGTAACAATTAATGGTATCTACCTACCATTCAACAGTGGCAAGAGTATTGGGAGTTAGTAGCAGCTGTTCCAGCTACTTAACTTGAACCTTCCATTAAGGCTAGGTGCTAATGTTTAAACTACCCTCACCCAAACCATGGTGGCATTTGGACTAATCTTGAGTCGTCATCACTATAGACACTAGGCGTAAAACCTAGTTTGGAAATTTTGAGTACGCTCTATTGGCAAAGCATATTATCCTGCAGTGCACCATTTTGCATGTTTGTTTATAATTAACAACATCACAGTAGTGACATACACAAACCACTTGGGCAGAATAAATTGATATCATGTGACATTTATTTAACAATTGGAAACTACAGGTCGTCAAAAATATACGGCCATCAGCAAACTTACCTACTAGGTGAGCTAAATACTGTAAACAGACATATTAAACCCAAGTATTGCTGGAATTACAAAGCAATATGGAACACCCGATATCGATTTCACTGTATTCAATTGAATTCTCCACGTACCGATGTATGTCGCAAGAAACCAAATTTGAGGCAGGGGCAATGAATTCATTCCCACTGAATTAGGAAGCGTGAGGGGGAATCTAATCTATGTTTTTCCCCTTTTTTCCTACCTCATCTGGTATACGGCCTCATCAGTCGGGTACTACGCACATGCCACGATAAATTAAACTACTGGATTGCAGATTTGAAAAGACCATCAGTGGGCCTGGATTGCAGAATTGGGAAGACCTCTGCTGGGCCTGGATTGTCAATAGCGCTATCAACACAAGGATAGCATCCCAGCGCATATCCACCAGGGAACATACTTGGCGAACATCAAGAAGTGGGAAGATACCATTCAAATACAGGAACTACATATTCAATTACAACAAACCTGTACTGGAGTTCTGGCAGGTCTTCACCACTATGAAGGATTCAGCCAGAAGTGCTCTGTCAGCCTACTTAACTCGGGCACCAGGACCACAGGCCATAGGGTACCTCCCGCTGGTGATCAAATTCAGGAGAGGTTAATCCCCCAGACCCAGGTACACCCAAATCTGGGATGTCAGTATGGACCTGACATACCTTAGGGGATGGTCATCAGCCAGGTCCCTCACCCTGGAACAGCCTACCCTGAAGGGACATGCTGATGGCCTTGTCTCAGCACAAAGAGTCCAGTTTTCCTCCATCCACTACGATTGGACAATATGGTCCACTACACCACATTACATTACCATTAGGGACTGGGCAAACAGAGCAGACCAGGAACATCAGGTCTAGTCATGGAATTCCGGGCATACCCACCTGAACCACGGTTATGTGGCATGACCCACTTATTGAACTACATCGACACAATAAATAATCCTCGAGGGAGAAAAAAAGCCTTATGGGTCAGCCACAAGAAACGTTATGGTCAGGTGATGAGCCAAACTATCTCAAGTGGCTCAAGCAGGTACTGGGAGTTGCTGGAGTACATATTAACGTGTATAAATCTTACTCCACCAGGACAGCATCCACATCAGTGACTAAGAGGATGGATGTGCCATTGGACTACATCCTGGCTACAGCAGGGTGGTCTAGGGAGTATACGTTCCAAACTTTTATAACAAACCACTGACAGAACCTGTATCGTTTGCAGAAAAAGAATCTGCAAAAAATATATAATTTAAGCCCGGGGGAGCATTTGGTCTTGTTGTTGTTAATAACACCATTATTATTTTTACAAACAGATTCATGGTTGATTACGATAACATACTTCCTCCCTCAAAAGACTTTGGCAGCGAGTGAAGTATGAACTGTTACATGGTTTGAAATCACAGAGCTTTAAAATCTTCACGTAGTCACTCACGTGACTCCGAAGTAAAATAGTAAGATTAAACGTGAACTTACCAGTTTGAAGTTTGATCTGTATTTTATGAGGAGTTACGATGAGGGATTACGTGCCCTCCGCTTCTACCCTCAATAATATGGGTCAAACTGATAACTAAGGTCTCCTTTTCTTTACTATGTTTATTTCAATAACTGTGTCTGTCTGTGATTCCACACCGCTGCTTTGAAGTATGTCGCGCATGCGTGCTGAGCGGGCTCTTCAC
Organism: Leucoraja erinaceus; assembly: GCF_028641065.1. Classification (NCBI taxonomy): domain Eukaryota; kingdom Metazoa; phylum Chordata; class Chondrichthyes; order Rajiformes; family Rajidae; genus Leucoraja; species Leucoraja erinaceus. The sequence goes on along the minus strand of NC_073397.1, from coordinate 5,438,214 downwards.
GTAATCCCTCATCGTAACTTCTCATAAAATACAGATCAAACTTCAAACTGGTAAGTTCTCGTTTAATCTTACTATTACAGACTAGTTAGCCTAACATCGGTAGTGGGGAAACTGCTAGTCAGTGATTAAAGATGGGATAGCAGCACATTTGGAAAGTGGTGAAATCATTAGACAAAGTCAGCATGGATTTATGAAAGGTAAATCATGTCTGATGAATCTTATAGACCTTTTGGAGGATGTAACTAGTAGAGTGGATAAGGGAGAACCAGTGGATGGGCTATATCTGGACTTCCAGAAGGCTTTTGACAAGGTCCCACATAAGAGATTAGTATACAAACTTAAAGCACACGGTATTGGGGGTTCACTATTGATGTGGATAGAGAACAGGCTGGCAGACGGAAAGCAAAGAGTTGGAGTAAACGGGTCCTTTTCAGAATGGCAGGCAGTGACTAGTGGGATACCCCAAGGCTCAGTGCTGGGACCCCAGCTATTTACAATATATATTAATGATTTGGACGAGGGAATTGAAAGCAACATCTACAAGTTTGCGGATGACACGAAGCTGGGGGGCAGTGTTAGCTGTGAGGAGGATGCTAGGAGGCTGCAAGGTGACTTGGATAGGCTGGGTGAGTGGGAAAATGCATGGCAGATGCAGTATAATGTGGATAAATGTGGTTATCCACTTTGGTGGCAAAAACAGGAAAGCAGACTAACATCTAAATGGGGGCCGATTAGGAAAAGGGGAGATGCAACGAAACCTGGGTGTCATGGTACACAAGTCATTGAAAGCAGGCATGCAGGTGCAGCAGGCAGTGAAGAAAACAAATGGTATGTTAGCATTCATAGCAAAATGATTTGAGTATAGGAGCAGGAAGGTTCTACTGCAGTTGTACAGGGTCTTGGTGAGACCACACCTGGAGTATTGCGTATAGTTTTGGTCTCCTAATCTGAGGAAGGACATTCTTGCCATAGAGGGAATACAGAGAAGGTTCACCAGACTGATTCCTGGGATGTCAGGACTTTCATATGAAGAAAGACTGGATAGACCCGGCTTGTACTCACTAGATTTTAGAAGATTGAGGGGGGATCTTATAGAAACTTACAAAATTCTTAAGGGGTTGGACAGGCTCCGGTAGGTGGCGCGACTCTGGTCAGCAGCAGCCTCTGCAGCCTGTCCGCGTTTTTATTATTTTTTGTCTGTGTTTTTATGTAGTTTTTGTTATTTTATGTTGGGGTGTGTGTGTGGGGGGGGGGGGGGTGGGGTGGGAGGGGGGGGGGGGGAAAACTTTTGAATCTCTCCCTGCACTGGAGACCCGACCTTTTCTCGTCGGGTCTCAGCTGTCGTTGGGGCCGCAACGAGGAGCGGCCTCCAAACAGGAAGAAGCCGGGGACTCAGGTGCCGACTAACCTCATCGTCGCGGAGCTGGCCGAGACCGGAGCGGGTGGAGCGGTGGAGGAGCGTTGCCGCTGCCGCTGCTGCTGCTGCTGCTGAGTCGGAGGCTGCTGCTGCGGGTCTGTGGATGGCGGCACCGGGAGCCGCGGCTCCCTGGAGGGAGACCGCTTTTCAGGGCTCCTGCAACGGCGACTTCTCCCGCCCGTGTTGCGGGGTCGAAGAGCTCCTGGAGCAGGGCCTGACACCACCGCCCCGCGCGGCTTGGAATGCGGGACTTTGCGAGCGCACACCGGGGGTTCCAACATCAAGACCCGGTGTGCGACCCTCGCACCACCCGGCGTGGCTTTAATGGCCGCGGGACAATCGCCATCGCCAGCCGGGGGCTTTGACTTTGACTCTGACATCGGGGGGGAGAGAGTGCAGTGGAGAGATAAGTTTATTTGGCCTTCCATCACAGCTATGTGATGGATGTTTATGTAAAATGTAATTATGTTGTGTCTGGGGTCTATTTGTGTGTAATGTATGGCTGCAGAAACGGCATTTCATTTGGACCTCCAGGGGTCCAAATGACAATTAAATATACTCTTGACTCTTGAGGCTAGATGCAGGAAGATTGTTCTCGATGTTGGGGAAGTCCAGAACAAGGGGTCACAGTTTAAGGATAATGGGGAAATCGGACTGAGATGAGAAAAACATTTTTCACACAGAGAATGGTGAATCTCTAGAATTCTCTGCCACAGAAGGTAGTTGAGGCCAGTTCATAGGCTATATTTAAGAGGGAGTTAGATGTGGCCCTTGTGGCTAAAGGGATCAAGGGGTATGAAGAGAAGGCAGGCACAGGATACCGAGTTGGATGATCAGCCATGATCATATTGAATGGCGGTGCAGGCTCGAAGGGCCGAAAGGCCTACTCCTGCACCTATTTTCTATGTTTCTATGTAAACTAAACTAAACTAAAAAACTAAACATGTCCACCAGTTGTTGGGGTTACTGACAACAGTTATAACAGATGCTGCTTTCCATTCAAGATATTTTCAGAGTATTTTATTTCTAGCGGGGAAGAAAGGAGTGGATGGAGGCATAATCCCTAAACATCATAAACTGATATAGCATAGTAAAATATATGTTACCTTCACTGCATCTTTCAAAGGAGTACCAAATTAGCCAGACGATAGGCACTCAGTGGGTCAGGCAGTGGGCTGACTAAGGATCTGCTGTCTGAACTGTCTGCTGGGATCCGACCTGATTTGCCCCAGTTCCTTTCTCCAGAGATGCTGCCCGTTGAGTTGCTCCAGTATTTGTGTCTATCTTCATTAAAAACAGCATCGGCAGTTCCTTCCTGCACATCAAATTAGTCATGTTTCCTTTTTTCTCTCCATAGCTCTGTATTCTCTCTCACTCTGAATATGAATTCAATTCCATTTCAAAAGGCACAACACCTTTTCAGGCAATGCTGGTGTGAAACAGATCATTACAAGTTCTCACTGTGACATTTTTATTACCTTCAGACTTAACCCAATGTTTTCCTGTTACCAACACTTCTGCCAAAAACCTATTCTGCTCTAAGGAAAACAAGGCCACCCTTTCCTGTCTCGCCAACCCCAAATTCACTGAGCCCATTAAATAAAATCTCCCCATACTCTCTCTAATACAATTTCTTTCTTAACCTGTGGGGCAATGAATTGGGCGTAATTCTCTACCTGAGTTCTCATCACCAATTTGTAAACAGTTAGCATAATTTTCTTGCTTTTTCGTATTTTCATATTTCCTTACAAACCAAAAGGAGGGAATTCAGCCTGTCAAGTTTATGCTGGCTCAAAGGGTAACCCTATTCCTTAACAGTTATTCCTTGTAAGCTACAATCCCAGTTAATCTACCACCTACTTATTACATCATGAGAGGAATAGATCGGGTAAATGCACAGAATCACCTGCCCAGTGTAGGTGAATCGAGGACCAGAGCACCTAGGTTTATGTTGAAGGGGGTAAAAGATTTAAAAGGAATCTGAGGGGTGACGTTTTCACACAAAGGGTGGTGTGTGTATGGAACAAGCTGCCAGAGGAGGTGGTTGAGGCTGGGACTAGCCCAAAGTTTAAGCAGTTAGACAGGTACATGGATAGGACAGGTTTGGAGGGATATGGACCAAACTTAGGTGGGTGGGACTAGTGTTGTGAGGACATGTTGGCCGGTGTGGGCAAGATGGGCCGAGGGGCCTGTTTCCACACTGCATCTCTCTATGACTGACACCAAGTGCAATTTATAGTGGCCAACACACAACTTATGGTGGTGTTTTTGGAACATCAATCTGAGCCTCTTCATACTGCTCCCATAGTCATTCAGCTCGGCCATTGATCACACACCAGAACCTGCTCAGTCTTGGCCACATGAACGCCGGGACTAAAGTGCAACTGAAGAAGGGTCTCAACCCGAAACATCACCCATTCCTTCTCTCCAGAGTTGACGCCAGTCCATCTGAGTTACTCCAGCATTTTGTGTCTATCTTTGCTCTAAACCAGCATCTGCAGTTCCTTCCTGCACATTTCGGCTGCACCAGATTCGCCTGGGTGAGTTTTTTTGTGCCAAATATGCCACGTTGGTCCAACCCAAAGAACCGCTGAAGCAGATAATGGGCAAACTCTAACCTGCCGGTGAAGAATTATTATATGCCATCAGTACCTGGAGGCAAATCTCACATTCCAGTGGCCTGCCACGCCATCATCAATTACCACTGATAATATATATCATGGGGCTGCTGACAGATTGCACATAGCAAGGCTCCACAACTCACAACACCTTGTTACTTGATGCTAAAATCAACATGCTCATTGCAAACTTTGCAGCTGTTCCATCCAAACTCAGTAAGTATGTGGACACACGGCAACCTGATTGAATGCATCAAACTGTGGCTTCAGCAAGTCTACCTGTGTGAAATTGTGCATCACAAATCAGATAGAGTTTTTGAAGCTCAACACAAAACGCTGGAGTAACTCAGTGGGACAGGCAGCATCTCTGGAGAGAAGGAATGGGTGACGTTTCAGGTCGAGACCCTTCTTTTTGATGAGGTCATCAAGAGGGCTAATTAGGATAGGGCAGTTGGCAAGGTCCCGCTTGGTAATACAAAGGAACTGCCTATGTATTCAAAGTATTTAAAGGTTTTTATTGGTCACATTCACATACACCGAGGTGTAATGAAGTGAAATGTTTTTGCCATTTTGCAGCACACAAAAAAAGAATACAGACATAACACCAATGAGAGTCTTAAATACAAAGAACATCCCCCCACAATGGCCCCCACCATGAGGGAAGGCACAAAGTCCAGTCCCCAACCCCAGTTCACCCATAGTCGGGCCTATTGAGGCCTCCACAGTTGCCTCTATTGAGGCCCGATGTTCCTGGCCGTTTTTGCTGGGTGATGGTGCTCCGGCGTCGGGAGAGTCCTCACAGCAGCATGGGAACCCTGGAACGGCCGCCTCCGTACTGGAGGCCGCGGCTTCCGAAGCCGACATGGCCGCGCCGGATGGAGCTCCACAACTGGCGATCTCATCGCAAGATCCCAGGCTCCCGGTGTAAAGATTGGCGCCGCGGCCCGCAGCTGGTCGCTCCACAGTCCCGCAGCTCCCGTTGTTGTTCTGTTGTTCCCGGCGGTCTCAGCTCACCGGAGCTCCAGCACAGCGACCCAGGCAAGGCATCGCCCGCTCCACGATAGCACTCCAGCACTGTGCCGCCGTCGAAGCCGAGGTTCTGGGCGGTCCGCGACAGGAAACGCCGCTCCAGGCCCGCTGGTAGGCCGCGAGGATGGTTCGAAGCTGCAGCCCGGAGGAATGCTGCCTCTCCGACCAGGTAGGGACCCTGAAAGGCAGTTTCCCCCCTTCCCCCCCCCCCACACAAAAAAGTCTAGACCTCCAAACAAAACACTTTAACTAACTAAAAATAAAAATAAAACGGTGAAAAGACAGACAACTGCCGGCAGGGCAGCCACGCACAGGACAGCGCCCCCTATGTTGGCTTATACCTATGATAAACACAAACTGCTGGAGTAACTCAGCGGGTCAGACAACATCTCTGGGGAAAATGGATAGGTGACCCTTCACCAAACCGATTATTGTCGAGAGAGTGGGGGGAAAAAACTAGAAGCAAAGAAATTAAGGGAAAATTAGGGCTGGCAACAGATGACTTCAGACAAGGTGGGTCCCCGATAGGTCAATTGTTGGATGGAGACAGGTGTAAGCCCACGAGGGATGCATAGTTGTCAACTGCGGAACTAGTTACCTGACGTTTAGTGGAGGTGGGTGGGGGGGGGGGGGGGGGGGGGGGGGGGGGGGGGGGATGGAGGTGTTTGTAGAATTTACCTAATATTGGAGAATTCAATGTTTAAACAGTTGGGTTGTAAGATACCCAGGTGAAATATGAGGTGCTGTTCCCCCAATGTGTATGTGGGCCCACACTGGCAATGGAGAAGGCTTAGGACCAGAAAGGCTGGTATGGGAATGGAAAGTGGTTAGCAACCAGGAGATTGAGTAGACCTTGGCAGACTGAGTGTAAGTGTTCTGCGAAACAGTCATCGAGTCGACACTTGGTTTTGCAGATGTTCAAGAGCCCACATCAGGAACACTGGATGCAGTAGATGAGGTTGGAGAAGGTGCATGTGAATCTCTGTCTCACCTGCTGGAGTCCCTCGTTGTGTCAAGGGAGGAGGTTGTTGCATCTCCTGCAATTGCAGGGGAAAGGACCTGGGAGGGGATGGTTTGGGTGGGAAGGTGTGAGTGAACCAAGGAGTTGCGCAGGGAGTGGTCTCTGAGGAAAGCAGAAAGGGGTGGAGATGGGAAGATGTGATTATTGGTGGGATCACGTTGAACTGACAAAATGTCGGATGATGATGTGTTGAATGCTGGTGGTGTGAAAGGTGAGGACCAGGGGAACTCTGTCCAAGTTGTGTCTGGGGGGAGAGGGAGGGAGAGCAGAACTCTGAGACACAGAAGGAACGAGGGTAAGGGATCCATGTATGACAGCCAGAGAGAAACCACTTTCACTAAAGCATGAGGACCTCAGATGTCCTCATATGGAAAGCCTCATCTTAGGATCAGATGTGACAAAGATAGAGGACTTGACAGTGGTTTAGTTTAATTTAGTTTAGTTTAGTGATGCGATGTGGAAACAGGCCCTTCAGTCCATCAACTCGGCGCTGACCAATGATCCCCCATACACTAATTCTGTGTGACCTAGTGTTGCATCCTACACATTAAGGGACATTTTACAGAAGCTGATTTACCAACAAACCCAATAATAGCAAGGTGTTAACTGCTAGTGAAAAGCATGAGAAAAGGTTTAGTATTTTCTACTTTGTCTGTCTGCAAAGTGTCCGTGGAAATTCCGGTGGAAAAGCACAATAGATTACAAATGCTGGATGAAGGATCCCGTACCAAAATGTTACTTTCCTTTCCCCCCGCAGATGCTGCCTGTCTCTGAGTTCCTCCAGCCTCTGGGGGGTAAACAAGTTCACAAACACCCAAGTCAGAGAACCTCACTCTTTACTAAGCTCACGACACTGGCGATCGCCCACTTTCATCAGATGGATGTCCACCTTCTTTCTAAGATCGTACAGTTTGGGGACTGGGCCACTTGATGACCACGCCTTGACTACAGCTGCAGATGGTGAGACACAATGGTCAGGATCTCAGGATGACGTCTGCTCAGCAGGACATTAGAAGAGGCAAGGAAAGATGGAAAGGTCCGTGGCAGAGAATGAAGCCCAGAGAGAATAGATAGATAAAAGCAAGTTGTCTTGTTTTACACCCTACTTTACAAGAGGGACAAAATACTTCACTAACAGGAAAGCAATGTCCTGGGACAGTGAACGTTGGGGATTTTTGTTCTTTCCCTGGAACCTCACTTTGTTATTTTCTCCAACCATAAAATAAAGTTTTTCAATGAGGTGGCTGATTATTTTGTTTGTGCATTTGGTTCTATGCAGAAACATAAAGATGTCCAGGGTAGGAGGTGGGAGCTCCATTTCACCCAAAAGTTTTAATGTGAAAGTGATTTCGACTTTGTTGTAATCAAAATATACTTTATTTAAAGTAAAAAGTATGTACAAAAAAAAATCTATTATTCCCTTATTTTGAGGGGCATCCCCCCCCCCCCCCCCCCCCACCACCCAGCAGCGGAAGGAAGACCCCCTTATGGTGGTCCTCCTCCACAGGGCCTTGGCATTGGCTGCACCGAGCTTCAGTGCGTCCATCAGCACGTGGTCCTGCAGTCTGCAGCGGGCCAGTCGACAACATTCCCTGACGGACATCTCGCTCTGCTGGGAGGTCAACAAAGCTCGAGCAGACCAAAGAGCGTCTTTCACCGAGTTGATGACCTTCCATCAGCACTCGATATCAGTCTCTGAATGCGTCCCTGGGAACAGTCCGTAAATCATGGAGTCCTCTGTGATAGAGATGTTCGGAATAAACCGTGACAGGGACCCTTGTAAACCTCTCCAGACTGTCTTTGTAAATCCACACTCTTTTTATTCGTTTTTTTTTTTATTGGAAGCAAGTGTACAAACATATAACCAGCAGCTTATGACATAATTCAGTTATTGTACAGCTTCAATTTTGACTTTTAGCTACAGTAAAGAGAAAAGAATAGATAAAATAGCAAGAGAGAGAAAAAGTGGAATGTGCAAGGATAGAACCGCTAAACTACCAAAGTGTCACAGCCAAAGATTGAGTAAGTAAAAGAAAAAAGGAAGATGTAGAGAAATGAAAAGACAGAAAGAAAAACAAAAGGTGATGATATACCTGCCTCGCATCCCTCCCCACCCATCACCCAACCCGTAATTAGATTTAACTCCAAAATTGGGTTGCACCATACTATCCTTGTAATAAATCAATGAATGGTGCCCATGTCTTCGAAAAATGCTCTGGTTTTTCTGCTAAGACAAGTAAATGCACACTCTGTGAAGAGGTGGGAAACCGTCTCCTCTCCGAAGCAGCCGTCCCGAGGGCAGCGTGCGCTGGTAGTGAGGTTCCGACGGTGCAGGAAGGATCTGACTGGGAGGGCTCCCCTCACCGCCAGCCGAGTCTTGGTGTTTGTTGGTGAGTTCTGGCGATGAGGCATTTCGCCAGAAAAGGTGGGCAGTCTGCTCTGGGAACCACGCCACCGGATCCATGAAGTCATTTCCCTGCAGTGTCTGCAGAACGTTCCGTGCTGACCACTGTCCGATGGACTTGTGGTCAAAGGTGTTGGCCCGGAAGAACCTTTCCACGAACGGCAGATGGTGCGGCAATGTCCAGCTGACTGGCAAAAATGAATGTCATCTGCGGTAGGTCCATCCTTTGCAACACCGGTGACAGGTAGAACCTCAGTAGGTAGTGACACTTGGTGCCCATGTGCCTTGGCTCTACGCTCCGCCTGATGCAGCCACACATGAAGGTGGCCATCAGTTGGGCACGCTTTTACTCCCTTGTGCATTGTGCCAACTTGTGCATTGTGGCCCGTCGCACCCGGTCCATCCTTGGCCCCCAGATTAACCTAAAGACGGCCAGCGTGACACTTGTGCCAAGTAATGCACCTCACTGGAGGTGATTCCCCATTATAGACAGGCAGCGCTGCTTCCACAGCTCCAATTCTTTCCCGTGAAAGTGATTTTAACATTGCGGACACAAACATTTCTTCCCCCCCAAACCACGAGGACCTTTGTTCTCACGCTGGCAACTGATACCAAATACCAGGGCAGCACAGTGGCGCAGCAGTAGAGTTGCTGCCTTACAGCACTTATAGCGGCAGAGACCTGGGTTCGATCCCGACTACGGGGCCTGTCTGTTCTCCCTGTGACTGCATGGCTTTTCTCCAAATTCTTCGGTTTCCTCCCACACTCCAAACAGGTTTGTAGGTTAATTGGCTTGGTGTAAGTGTAAATTGTCGCTAGTGTGTGTAGGATAGTGTTAATGTGCGGCAATCGCTTGGTCGGTGCAGACTCAGTGGGCCGAAGGGCCTGTTTCCGCGCTGTATCTATAAACTAAACTAATCTCACCCATTTTGTTTTGGTGCGTTCCCATTGTGCAGCTTTTATTCAATAGCATTAGACTAGCCAGACGACCCAGCAGCTCATTTGACGATTACTCTCCCTGCTGTGCCCCTGAATCCTCATAAATTTCCACTTTTCTATTGCCAGCCATGTTTCAGATTCTACACATGGTGCCCTTACCCAAGAGGCTTCAGGCAGTTTGACTGGAATTTACATTATTGCCGGCAAAACAAGTTGTGCTTGTTATAATTAATCACACCGCTCTTTGCTATACATACTGAAGAACACGACCGAACAAACTAACGCCTCCACTGAGAATTTAACTCGCATTGTAAACCAGTTACCTGCCAGAAATGTAGCAAAACCCGAACACAATTTAACTGAGAAATCGTTAGGATTGATGCCTTCTCATGCCTGGCTCAATTTTCTTCGCAATTTGCGACATTTCATTTTGAGATATAGAGGTGACACAGAGCTATCCAAAGGCAAAATGGGATTTGTTTTGGGAGAGGATTGTAGAGAAACAAAATGTATTTTTGAGTGGGCCCGATATTAACACTGAATGCAAAGTTGGCTGGGCCAATTAAACTATGGCCAGCCGATTACGCACACTAATCCCATTGTAACTTCACAACCTCCGCAGTTCACTGTTGCACCGAACATCACAGCCCCACCCGACTTGGACCTGCCCCGCAAAGAGTGGGTCGCCCTGAACTGGCTCCATACATGGGTCGGCCGGTTCAACACCAACATGCAAGGCTGGGGGCTGCGTTCATCAGCAGCCTGCGTGTTGTGGAGCAGACCAGCAAACAGCGCAGCAGCACGTCATTTTCAACTGCGCTGTCCTCCGCCCTCCTGTTGTCGACACCTAACGGCCCTCGACAACAGCACATTGAACTGGCTACAGAGCATGGAGGGTGTTACATAACCTCTGCTGCCTCAAACGCAAGGAGAAGATCCCATTATCATTTTACAATAACCCAATGTTAACAGTCTTTTAAGTGCCGAAATATACAATTAATTACCTTATAGGCAAATGTTCTGCAGTTTTAATCTGAGCCTTGAATGGTTAACAGCAGTTTCCCTTTCAAACCAGATCTGCACAGACACCACTAGGCAGACGTCATTCAATTGAATGTGCAAGAAGAAACTGCAGATGCTAGTTTAAGCCAGAGAGACACAAAATGCTGGAATAACTCAGCGGGACAGGCAGCATCTCTGGAGAGAAGGAATGGGTCGAATTACTCCAACATTTTGTATCTATCTTCATTCAATTTAATTCTAGGTTCCTTTGTAGCCCAAAGGACAACCACAAATGAACCTTGAGGCTCCATTACACTGGTTCAAGTTCCATCACCACCCCCCACCCTTCCTTTGCGAACACTTACTGGCCACTAAACTTTGAAGGTGAACTCGATAAAATTCTCCCATGGCGTAGACTGGAATGCCACTTTGCATCAGACAGCCTGATGTGTGCGCGGCTGTGACCTCAGAAACCCTCGAGTGCAAAATGGCCCAAATGCCCACAGTCCTATCAAAATCAAAATCAAAATCTTCACTCTCAGGAACCTTGCCTTAGTAATCCTGAAGACTGTCACTGTTGATACATGTCACCATTTGACACTCCACTGCCCATTATTCAACTGAACTTCAACAAGCCATGCAAACCTCGTTTGTTGATCAATTTGACATTTGTGCTCCGATCCGAAACGGGTCTTTGCTGCGTTGTAAAGTATCGCAAAAAAGCAGGTTGCCATCATGTCACAATAGCACGGTTTTACTTGAGAACGAGTGACAAACAGTGACAATTGTCATCACCTTCATCCACTGCTCTTCTGCAGCCTGTGTGATTCCTCTACAATGCGGGACTGTGCCAACCCCCTGCAATCATTATGGTGGGCACTCAGTCCTCATTCAGTTCAGTTCAGTTCAGAGACTCCATTGTGAGAGGTACGGACAGGGGTTTCTGCGGCAACGGACGGGATGCGAGGATGGTGTGCTGCCTTCCTGGTGCCAGGATCCAGGATGTCACGGACAGAGTGCTGAAAATCCTCAAGGGCGAAGGTGAACATCCGGTAGTGGTAGTGCATGTCGGCACAAACGATGTCAGAAAGAAGGGGATGAATATTCTGCAGCGTGACTTTAGAAAGCTCGGAAAAATGCTGAAAAGCAGGACCCCCAGGGTTGTTATCTCCGGTTTGCTTCCAGTTCCTCGAGCTGGCGAGAGCATGAACAGAGAGATACGGGACCTGAATCTGTGGCTGAGGAACTGGTGCATGGGGCAGGGATTTAGATTCGTAGATCACTGGGATCTGTTTTGGAGTAAGGGGGAACTGTACAAAAGGTACGGATTGCATCTTAACAGGTGTGGGACCAGCATTCTGGCAGGCAGGTTTGCCACTGCTACACGGGTGGTTTTCACGGGGGGTGAGGTGTCAAATGGGATAGTCGAGGATGGAGTTAAAGGGAAAGGGTTTCTTAAATGTGTGAGCGGAGAGACAGAGGAGTGTAAAATGAGGGTAGTAGCAATAGGTAGCAAGGTGAAAATTAAAAGTGGCAGGCAGACAAATTCTGGGCAAAAATCAAAATAGGCCACTTTTCAACATAATTGTATAAGGGGTAAGAGTGTTGTAAAAACAAGCCTGAAGGCTCTGTGTCTCAATGCAAGGAGCATTCTTAATAAGGTGGGTGAGTTGAATGTGCAGATAGCTATTATTGATTATAGATATAGATATGCCATTTATTGTCACTATACATGTACAGTGAAACTGAAAGCTGCTCGTACTCAGTGCATACATACAATTTAGCACAAAAAACAAAAAACAGAAAAAACAAAAAACAGAAGGGAGATGGGGGGGGGGGAATAGGTGCACACATTCTGCGGCGCTACATACATATATACATATATACAGATGGAAGTCCGTGTTGGGCGGTGTAGTCAGTGCATGTGTGAATTTGAATTTATAGTAGATATAATTCTTGGAAAGCAACTATTCCTGAGTCTGTTTGTCCTGGATTTGATGCACCTATAGCGCCTTCCAGAGGGCAGCAGGTCGAACAGTCCAAACGCAGGATGGGAGCTGTCTTTGATGATCTTCTTTGCCCTGCTAAGGCAGCGGGAGGTGTAGATGTCCATCAGGGAGGGGAGAGGGCAGCCAATGATCCTCTGCGCTGTCCTGGTTAACCCTTTAAGAATCAACTGCCAGTCTATCTTGGCCAATTCACATCTCATACCCAGGACCAGGTTGTCCTGGTTACCCTCTGAAGCCTCTCCCTGTCTGCCATGGTGCAGCTGCCATACCATGATATAGTTATGATATAGTTGGGATCACGGAGACATGGCTCCAGGGTGACCAAGGCTGGGAGCTGAACATCAATATTCAGGAGGGATAGACAGAAAGGAAAAGGAGATGGGGTAGCGTTGCTGGTTAAAAAGAAGATTAACGCAATAGAAAGGAAGGACATTAGCTTGGAGGATGTGGAATCGATATGGGTAGAGCTGCGAAACACTATGGTGTAGAAAACGCTAGTGGGATTTGTGTACAGGCCACCTAACAGTAGTAGTGGAGTTGGGGATGGCATCAAACAGGAAATTAGAAATGCATGCAACAAAGGTAAAACAGTTATAATGGGTGACTTCAATCTACATATAGATTGGGTGAATCAAATTGGCAAGGGTGCTGAGGAAGAGGATTTCTTGAAATGTATGCGGGATAGTTTTCTAAACCAACATGTAGAGGAACCAACGAGAGAGCAGGCTATTCTAGACTGGGTATTGAGTAATGAGGAAAGGTTAGTTAGCAGTCTTGTTGTGCGTGGCCCCTTGGGCAAGAGTGACCATAACATGGTTGAGTTCTTCATTAGGATGGAGAGTGACATTGTTAATTCAGAAACAAGGGTCCTGAATTTAAAGAAAGGTAACTTTGAGGGTATGAGATGTGAATTGGCCAAGATAGACTGGCAGTTGATTCTTAAAGGGTTGATGGTGAATATGCAATGGAAGGCATTTAAAGACTGCATGGATGAGCTACAACAATTGTTCATCCCAGTTTGGCAAAAGAATAAATCAGGGAAGGTAGTGCATCCATGGATAACAAGGAAAACCGGGATAGTATCAAAACAAAAGATGAAGCATACAAATTAGCCAGAAAAAAGCAGCCTACCAGAGGACTGGGAAAAATTTAGTCCAGCAGAGGAGGACAAAGGGCTTAATTAGAAATGGGAAAATAGATTATGAAAGAAAACTGGCAGGGAACATAAAAACTGACTGCAAAGGTTTATATAGATATGTGAAGAGAAAAAGATTAGTTAAAACAAATGTAGGTCCCTTGCAGTCAGAAACAGGTGAATTGATCATGAGGAACAAAGACATGGCAGACCAATTGAATAACTACTTTGGTTCTGTCTTCACTAAGGAAGACATAAGTAATCTGCCGGAAATAGCAGGGGACCAGGGGTCAAATGAGATGGAGGAACTGAGTGAAATCCAGGCTAGCCGGGAAGTGGTGTTAGGTAAATTGAATGGATTAAAGGCCGATAAATCCCCAGGGCCAGATAGGCTGCATCCCATATTACTTAAGGAAGTAGCCGCAGAAATAGTGGATGCATTAGTGATAATTTTTCAAAACTCTTTAGATGCTGGAGTAGTTCCTGAGGATTGGAGGGTAGCTAATGTAACCTCACTTTTTAAAAAGGGAGGGAGAGAGAAAACGTGGAATTACAGACCAGTTAGTCAAACATCGGTAGTGGGAAAACTGCTAGAGTCAGTTATTAAAGATGGGATAGCAGCACATTTGGAAAGTGGTGAAATCATTGGACAAAGTCAGCATGGATTTATGAAAGGTAAATCATGTCTGACGAATCTTATAGAATTTTTCGAGGATGTAACTAGTAGAGTGGATAAAGGAAAACCAGTGGATGTGTTATATCTGGACTTTCAGAAGGCTTTCGACAAGGTCCCACATAAGAGATTAGTATACAAATTTAAAGCACACAGTATTGGGGGTTCAGTATTGGTGGATAGAGAACTGGCTGGCAGACAGGAAGCAAAGAGTAGGAGTGAACGGGTACTTTTCACAATGGCAGGCAGTGACTAGTGGGGTACCGCAAGGCTCAGTGCTGGGACCCCAGCTATTTACAATATTTATTAATGATTTGGACGAGGGAATTGAATGTAATATCTCCAAGTTTGCGGATGACATGAAGTGGGGGGCAGCGTTAGCTGTGAGGAGGATGCTAGGAGGCTGCAAGTTGACTTGGATAGGCTGGGGGAGTGGGAAAATGCATGGCAAATGCAGTATAATGTGGATAAATGTGAGGTTATCCACTTTGGTGGCAAAAACAGGAAAGTAGACTATTATCTGAATGGTGGCCAATTAGGAAAAGGGAAGATGCAACTAGACCTGGGTGTCATGGTACACCAGTCATTGAAGGTAGGCATGCAGGTGCAACAGGCAGTGAAGAAAGCGAATGGTGTGTTAGCATTCATAGCAAAAGGATTTGAGTATAGGAGCAGGAAGGTTCTATTGCAGTTGTACAGGGTCTTGGTGAGACCACACCTGGAGTATTGCATACAGTTTTGGTCTCCTAATCTGAAGAAAGACATTCTTGTCATAGAGGGAGTACAGAGTATCATCTGACACTTCACCACATGCTGGTTTAAACTGAAGATAGGCATAAAATGCTGAAGTAATTCAACAGGAGAGGCAGCATCTCTGGAGAAAAGGAGTTGCCGACATTTCCGGTCATTTCGGGAGATGTGGAAAAAATGTTTCATGGGGAGGGTGATGGGATCTGGAACTCACTGCCTGGGAGAATAGGAAAGGCAGACCTCCTCATCATATGAATACAGGACCAAGGTCGGTGATATAAAAGTAGATAGACTAATATCTATATTAGTATAATATATTCACACATATATATTCTGATATCCATAAGCTGCAAGGCGATGGACCCAGCGCTGGGAGGTTGGATTGAGTTGGAGCAGGAGCAGCGAAAGGTAGATAGGGAGCCAAAATAAGACGGAGAGGGGGACAGAAAAAAGGTAAGGGGCAGAGACAAAGAAAGAGAGAGGAAAATGAAAGAGTTAACAATCTAGAAATGATCAGAGAGATCTAACTAACAATGTTTCTCCAGCATTTTGTGTTTACCTTTGGTTTAAACAAGCATAGTTTAGTTGAGAGATACAACGCGGAAACAGGCCCCTTCGGCCCACCTAGCGCACACCCACCGGCGATCCCCGCACATTAACACCATCCTACTCACACTAGGGACAGTTTTACATTTAAGCCAATTAACCTACAAACCCCTACGTCTTTGTGGGAAGAAACCAAAGATCTCAGAGAAAACCCACGCGGTCACGGGGAGAATGTATAGAATAGAATGCTATTTATTGTCATTCAAACCTAGGTTTACATTACAAAACAATCCAAGACCCACACTTAACACAGTTTACATAAACATCCATCACAGTGAGTCTCCAACATCTCCTCACTGTGAATGAAGGCAAAGTCTTTATCTCTTCCCTTTGTTCCTTCTCCCGCGGTCCAGCAGTCCAACTGCAGTGTCAAGGTGAACTGGGGCTCCGATGTTAAAGCCCCCGGCGGGCGATAGTATGTCCTGAGGCCGTTTAAGCCATGCTGGGCGATGTTAGGCCCCGGCTCCACGTCCTTTAAACCCGCGGTTCCAGCGGGAGAAGTCGCCGTTGCAGAGCTCGGAAAAGCGGTCTCCCACCAGGGACTTGGAGCTCCCGATGTTCCCGGTCACCGGGTCTGCGGCCGGTGCCTCCGAACTCCAAAAGTCAGGTCGCAGCCGCACGCCACCACAGCTCTTCCCGCACCGAAGTTGGCCAGCTCCGTGATGTCAGTTCCGCAGGCTCTGCAACTGGAGCCCCCAGGTTAGTCCCGGCCGGAGGTCGCCGCCGGCTCCACGATGTTACGCCCAACGTCATCCGAGTCCCGACAGGGAATAGTCGGGTCCCCGCACAGGGAAGAGATTTAAAACGGTTTCCCCCACAGCACCCCCACCACCCCCCACATATACACAGCAAAAAAAAATAATGCTACCTAACTCAAGACATACATTAACAAGACAAAAATAAAAAAAGTCAGTGCCCGTAGTCGAGTTCGAACCCGAGTCTCCTGCGCTGCGAGCGCTGTAAGGCAACAACTCTACTACTGCACCACCGTGGCCGGCCTCTACAGTTCCTTCATCTGCATCTGCAGTTCTTCCCTCCACATCACTTTATCCTTTGCCTGGAAGAAGTAGAAAGTACATGCTTTTTTCTGGAGTGCCACCAGCTTTAGTTCATAATTCTGGTTCTCTCCTATTAAGGCAGTCGGAGCTCATAAATCCATCCCTTCAGTCAAATCCATTTACTACAGCAGACTGATGTGCTCACTCCATCACAGTCTACTTAAGCAATGCTCACAATAAGATTCAACGCTGGTTTCTTATTTTCAAAATATTTTCCCATTGCTCATTTTCCACAAGATAATCTATGTTTCTGAAGCTAACATCAGTCTCCTGTGATTTCTTCTTCAGTGCTCTCATTTAAAATTTAAACCTTTACTTTCTCCATTAATGGGCAATACAGTATGTCATTCTTCATACGCATTGTGGGTTATTGATAAATCAAAGTAACTGATGCAGGTGGCTTTTGAAATACTCTAATAACTTTTGTCAATATTTCTTCAATCTTCATCCTTGTGCTGAAAGTGGTATTTTCAGGCATTCTTCAAGGTCACATGTGGATTATTGGCCGAACACAACATAACACAACATCGGCTTTGTGCATGTCTCGTATATCTGAAACCATGTCGCACAAATCTGACAGAGGTTTTTGAATAAATCACCAAGAAGACAGATGAGGACAGAGTGGTGAACATTATCTATATGGACTTTACTTTAGCAAGGGCCTTGACAAGGTAGGCTGAGCATCTCATATTTCGCTTGGGCAACTTACAACCTAGGGGTATAAATATTGAGTTCTCTAACTTCAAGTAACCCTTGCACCCCCCTCTCCCCATCCTTCCCCACCCCAAATCAGACCAGTTTCAAAGTTGTTGAGTCTCATTGAGTTTTCACCTAGGTCACAGCTAACAATGGCCTGTTTCCTTTATCATTGTTACTTTTTTGCAAGTCTTTCATTCATTGGTTCTACTGTGTATCTCACTACATCTATACGTCTATATCTCTAGTTCCCTTCTCCCCTGACTCTCAGCCTGAAGAAGGGTCTCGACCCAAAACGTCACCTATTCCTTTTCGTCAGAGATGCTGTCTGACCCGCTGAGTTACTCCAGCTTTTTGTGTCTATCTTCGTTCTGTGGGCTAAGCTGGCAGGTTAGATCACATGGGATCCAGAGATCACATGGGATCCACAGCCAACTGGAATCAAAAAGGATCAGAGAGTGAGAGTGAGGTAGGTTGTTTTCTGCATAGGAGGCTTGACACCAGTTGTATGCCACAGGGATTTGTGTTGGGTCCACTGATATTTGGCATCAAAATTAACAATGTGGATAACAATGTAATTAAACATAGTTAGTAAATTTGCAGTTGACATCAAAATTGTTCAATAGTGGACAATGAGGAAGGCTCTCTATGTTCACAAAAGGATCTGGATCAACAATTTGCGGCACGGTGGTGCAGCGGTAGAGTTGCTGCCTTACAGTATTTGCAGCGTGCTGTCTGTATGGAGTTTGTACGTTCTCCCCCTGACCACGTGGGTTTTCTCCGAGATCCTTGGTTTTCTCCCACACGCCAATGACGTTAAGGTTTGTAGGTTAATTGGCTTGGTGTAAGTGTAAATTGTCTGTTGTGTGTGTAGATAGTGTTAGTGTGTGGGGATCACTTGTCGGCGCAGACTCGGTGAGCCAAAGGGCCGGTTTCTGCACTGTATATCTAAACTAAACTAAACTAAACTAAACTAAACTAAACTAAACTAAACTAAACAAAACAAGGCAAGAAGTGGTTGATGGAATTTAATAGTAAGATTAAACGAGAAATTACCAGTTTGAAGTTTGATCTGTATTTTATGAGGAGGAACGTTGAGGGAATACATGAAGAAGCCCGCTACAGCGCATGCATGTCATCCTTCAAAGCAGCGGTGTGAGGTCACAGATACCCTATATTGACCTAAAATAGCAAGATTATCAAAGAGATACCATTTTAAGATATGACCCTATGAGGGTGAGAGCGGAGGGCATGTATTCCCTCAACGTTCCTCCTCATAAAATACAGATCAAACTTCAAACTGGTAAGTTCTCGTTTAATCTTACTATTTTACTTCGGAGTCACGTGAGGGACTCCATGAAGATTTCAAAGCTCTGTGACCTCATGCCGTGGAAACGAGTCCATGCTTCACAACTGCCTTGGCAGTTAGAGAGAAATTGTTAATTATATTCAAAGCATTCATACCAATTATTTAATGGAAATGATAAATAATATCGAATTAATTCAAATCATAACCCTGTATTCTTCAGGGATAAATTATCATACAGAACTTAAAATTGTTCCCCGAAAAAACGTTCCCATACTGCTAACTGGTTTGTTAACATTTCTGAAACGTTTTCTCCAACAACCATCCTGCAATCCTGAGGATTTGGTCCATGGCTACATCAAGGCGTTTTGCTGCAGATGTAGCTGCAGCCCTGGTGGCTTTTCATATTAGTAAGTCATTAACATATTAAATGTGTTAATGGTGTCAATTTTGGCTTAAGTGGATGGACAATGCATCCCAGCTGCACAAACAATTGATTAGTGGCAACCACTGCCTAACATGCCGATTCCTAAGTTATTCCCACAATAAGGATATCATCCAACTATACCATAATTCTATGATTTTGGTGTTGCAGCAGTCCCAACACTGGTTTAAAATTTTTCCCCCCAGTTTGATATTGAATAGCAAGGATCTTAAATTAATACTTCCCATAGACTAGCCTGCTGCACACTAAATCTTAGCACTGCTAAACATATCCATTTTTAAAATGAATATATTGCACAACATTGTGAAGTATTGATAATCCATAATAATACGGCATCCCCCATCTTTCTTATTTCTAATAAAGATGTTTGAGACAAATCCTGGTGTTCAGGTTTAGTTTATTTCATACCAGCATGTATATCTATCCGGTTATGTACTGGAGGGTTTTGTTCGTGTAGAACTCTATCAGATATCCCTTAAAACTGCTAAGGATATATCTGTCCATGGATATATTACACCAAGCATCAACATGAAGTTGCAATATCCCCCCAACTTCCGTGCTCCCTATTAATACTGGAGCCCCAAATTCACCTACCTCCATGGTTATTGGTGGTAACCAATTTATTTTCCTTGGTTTCATATGCGGTTGTGGAGAGCCTAAAGGTTAATGTTAGTTTGCATCTCCACAGTGGTCGTCCCGGCCAAACCCTAAACAGGACGCTGCTGCTGGGTACGTCTGCCCAATTCTATGTAGTATAATTACAAAAACACACTACCTCTCTTAGGATGCACATAAGGTTAATGTCTTCCCCAGAAATCCTTTGGAAGCTTTAATCAGCCCCAAAGTCAAGCCACCACGCCAATTCTTTACCTGTTTAGATAGGTCTCCCCCCCCCCCCCCAAATAACGGGGTCTATAGCCCTTTGCTCACATAGTATAGCGAACTAGGGTCTAGAGCTGGCTGAATGGCCCTTCAACTACACATTTCAAAAATAGTGCTAATGGCATCCTTAAGGTCACTAATTTTGTACACCTTTTTTAAAAAACATGCGGGCCAAAGCTGTATGCCCGCCATGAGACCTTTCAGAGTATTACGGCCTTCCCAACACGTCTGCAAATGCACCTGTAACAATGGCTACATTGAGAGCACCACAATATTCCCGGGGTATAGAACCCTTGCCAACACTTCAGCAAAATATAAGCTTGAAGTTAATGGGTGGACTCACAGTCCTTCAATACTCACAGCCATCCTTCTCGAAATCATTCTCCATGAGTTCTGCTGGCAGTACTGCTCATCATGTTCGGCAGGTTGTTTTCCCCCCCCTTCAATAGCGGACAGTGGCTCCATCACCCGCTCAGGCTTTACCCCGTCAGACCTTCCATACCCTCCTCAGAGGCGTCTGACATTTCATGCAGCCCATATGGGAAACTGCTGTGGGACTTATATTATTTGCCCACTGTGGCTATCCTCCAATCCCGGAGCCTGCCACTGTGGAGAAATTTCCTCCAGCCACCGCTCCAGCCGACTTACATGCTCTCGGGCACTAGTCGTCGCGGGTGCTTAATATATGGGACCGCTCCTGCCGACCTTGGTGCTCTCGGGCACTAATCGCACGCGGTATATCCCACAGCCCGTCCCCATGCCTACGGGCACTGGACCATTCCCCCTGGTCCTGGTACTCACGGGCACCTCTACCCATTTAGGGTGAAGTTTGGCACTCGCTCCTTTCTGGGAGATGCTGGTGCCGACATTTATTGCTGCCTGCTGCTGGTCATTAAACAACAGCAAACTCTGTGTTGGCAGCCCTTCAGCTCTATACTGACATCAGTAGCTGGCTGCCTGCTGTTCAGCATCACACCAGTAACGACCTGTGGCTGTGCCCTGACGTCCTTAGCTGGCTGCCTGCTGTTCAGCAACACACCAGTCTCTTCAGAATACAGCAGGCACGTCTGGAAAAAAAAAGCACCAAAAAGGTAAGGGAAATTTGTTCTTACCTGTACTGGTTTTCAGCCTGCCGTTTTCGGAGGAACGTCCTTCCTCCCGCAGCCCCACGGACCCCGTAGCGCAGGTCCATGGGCTGCTGTCCCCGATGTCAGCTCTCTCTCTCCCGGGTGGTGCAGCTGCTTCAATGGGCTCCGGAGCCCCTAGCGACTGCATCTAAAAATAGACCCGACTTGGTCTAGAAACTCCCCGGGCCGTGTAGCTTTGTTTCCCGCCCGGCAGCAGTCAAACTTGCCGGTGCGGGGAGCGACGTCGGGCACAGCTGTTCTGTGCTAAAAATAGCCGTTTGGGAATCCCCTCCAGAGGATTCTTGCTAACGGCTGCTGCTAGCTGCTGGCTGCAATATTTCTGCAGTCTCCCTCCAGCTCCTGCAGCTTCTTGTATTTCCTACCTGCAAGGTAAGTGGAAAAATGTTTGCAGTCTCTTACCTGCTTCTTTGTCTTTCTCTCTAGGGAGACGTCCTCTCCCACGTCTGACTCGTTGAATGCGTGTATGCGATATGGCACGCATGCGCTGTAGCGGGCTTCTTCATGGAGTCCCTCACGTGACTCCGAAGTAAAATTCTGAGAAGTGTGAGGTGATGAATTGTGGTAGGTTGAACCAAGGCAGAATTTACACAGTATATGATATGGGAGTGTTGAAGATCAGAGAGACCTAGTGGTACAGGTAAGATAGACACAGATTGCTGGAGTAACTCAGCGGGACAGGCAGCATCTCTGGATAGAAGGAATTGGTGACGTTTCAGGTCGAGACCCTTCTTCAGGCTCTGTTCCCTGAAAAATGACACAGGTAGAGAAGGTGGTGGACAAGATGCCTGGCATGTTTGTCTCCATGGGTCAGAGTATTGAGTACAGGAGTAAGGGAGCAATCAGGCAAAAGCTGTACGTCATTGGTGAGACCACATGGAGTATTTTGTGCAGTGCTTCTCACCGTTGTATAGGGTGGATGGCATTAAACTTGATATGGTGGAGAAAAAAATTCACCAAGACATGTGAGCTTCAGCACGAAGCAAAATCCGAAGCCTCCAACACCTCAGTCCCTTTTACTTGCACTTTATACTTTATTGTCACATGTAACAAGTCACAGTGAAAGTCTTTGCACAGAGTTGCCCATAAAGGGCACTTACAAAGTTACAAAGTACCCCCTTTGTTCTCCCCGGCTCACCATCCTCACCACGGTCCCCCCCTCGCTGGGTCCTCCTTTGTTCCTTCCCCCAGCAGCGGCGTCCTCCTTTCCATGTGGTCCGTCTCCTTTCATCGGACGCTGCGCCGACCTCTCCACTATTGGCGCTGGTTCCTCTCCAGACACCTCCCTGGTGCCGGCCCAGGCCTCAGTCGCGAGCTCCGCAGACACGGGGCCATCAGGAACCGCGAGGCTCTATCTCTGACCCACGAGGCTCCGTCGCCCCACGAGGCTCCAGCCTCGGCTTTCTTGAAAGTGTCCAGAAAGTTGATGCTTGTAACGTTTCATTCTGAGGGAGAAGGCAGGAACGGGGTACTGATTGGGGATAATGAGCCATAATCACATTGAATGGCGGTGCTAGCTCGAAGGGCTGAATGGCCTACTTCTGCACCTAATGTCTATTGTCTGTTGTCTATTTCTGCATCATCTGCAACACTACAAGATGGTATGTTCATAAGTGATAGGAGCAGAATTAGGCCATTCGGTCCATCAAGTCTACTCCACCATTCAATCATGGCTGATCTATCTCTTCCTCCTAACTCCATTCTCCTGCCTTCTCCCTGTAACTTCTGACACCTCTGTCCAAGATGTGCTCATTCTTTAGGGAATAGATGAGGCCCTCACACAGGTCTCCTCCATCACAGATGAGGCCTCACTCAGGTCTCCTCGGTACCCCGCAGCTCCCCATCCTCCTAGTCACAACAGGGACAGGGTCCCCACAAGTCCTCACTAGCACCCCGCCATCCCCTACAAGTACATTCCCCTGCAAACGCAGGAGATATAACACCTGCCCCTATACCTCCTCCCTCGACTCTGTCCAGGGACACCAACAGTCCTTCCAGGTTAGACAGAGGCACTTGCACCTCCTCCACCTCATCTACTGTATCTGCTGTTCTAGGTGCTGACTCCTGTATATCAGCAAGACCAAGCGCAGACTGGGCGATCATTTCGGTGAACACATTTGCTCAGTCAACCTAGGCCGATGTGACCTCCCAATTACTAAACACTTTAACTACCTCTCCCATTCCCACACTGACCTTTCTGTCCTGGGCCTCCTCCACTGTCAGAGTGAGGCCCAACAAAACTGGGGAAATAGCACGTTATATTTTGCTTGGACAGCTTACAACCCTGTGGTATGAATATTGATTTCTCTAACTTCAAGTAACCCTTGCATCCCCCCCTCCCTCCATCCCTCCCCCACCCTAGTTCTCTGACCGGTTTCACAGTCATCCTGATTAAATATTACTGATCGCTCGTTTCGTTGTCACCTTCCCCCGAGCCACCATTGGACCATTGTACAGTTTCAGGATAATCGTCTGCTTTGATCTGTCCTTTTCACATCTTACATGCTATTTGTACCCTTTCATATCTCCAGTTTCCCTTTCCCCTGACTCTTAGTCCGAAGAAGGGGCTTGACCCAAAACATCACCCATCCCTTCCCTCCGGAGATGCTGCCTATCCTGCTAAGTTGCTCCAGTATTTTGTGCCTATCTTCAGTGTAGACCGAACATCTGCAGTTCCTTCCTACACAACCCAGTAAGTTGTTGTTCAGGTCTGTGTCTGAACCAAGAGCTCAATCAGATAAATTGCTTGATCACTTCATTATATCCATGACGGTTTCATGGTTGGGTTATCGTATATGGGCCAAGTATATGGTCCAAATGCAGGCAGATGGGACTAGTATGGATGGCACATGTTGAAAGCATGGGCCAAAAGGCCTGTTGCCACACTGTATATGACTTTATGATTCTACTCTGGTTATAAAAGCAAAGTAAGTCCTCCATTTCCTGGCCCGACAATTTATTCCACCGTCTAGGTGGCACGTCAGGAGTGGAATGGAATATACTTCATTTGTACGGCAGATAGACCTCTGCCAATGTTCAGCAAGGTTGACCCAGCTTAAAGTAGGCTACCTAACCAACACCACATTCATGTCCACTCTATGCTTTGGTGCTTTTCTGTACAACGCACAACTGTACAACTGCCATCCTGCACTGCTCTCACAGTGGCACCTCCCAATCAATGGATCTCCGCACCAGGCAAGGCCATGGAAATATATTATCGATCTATCATAGCCGCTAGCTGAATGTCCTGGAATCATGTATGCAACTATCAAGAAGATACCTTTGCTGAGGGTAGCTGGAGAAACAGCAATAATGGACGTGGCTGGTCACTGCTTCTATCACCAGTGCCTTTCCCCATCATTCCATCCCTGCATGCTGTCATGGACAAAATGTAAAGCCTTCACCTGTGGGCAGCACGGTGCCGAAATGGCAGAGTTGCTGCCGTACAACGTTTACAGCGCCAGAGACCCAGGTTCGACCCTGATTATGGGTTCTAGTCCGTACGGAGTTTGTGCGTTCTCCCCGTGACCATGTGGGTTTGCTCCGAGATCTTTGGTTTTCTCCCACACTCCAAAGACATCCAGGATTGAAGGATAATTTGTTCAAGAAGTAACTGCAGATGCTGGAAGATCGAAGATACACAAAATTGCTGGAGAAACTCAGCGGGTGCAGCAGCATCTATGGAGCGAAGAAAATAGGCGACGTTTCGGCCCGAAACGTCGCCTATTTTCTTCGCTCCATAGATGCTGCTGCACCCACTGAGTTTCTCCAGCAATTTTGTGTACCTTTGAAGGATAATTTGCTTGGTATAAATATAAATTGCCCCTAGCGTGTGTAGGTTAGTGTTAATGTGCGGGGATCGCTGGTCGGTGTGGACCCAGAGAACCAAAGGGCCTGTTTCCGCGCTGTATCTCTAAACTAAACTAGTCATCCTGCTCCTGACCCTATTTATTTCTCTATCCCCCTGCTCTCCTTAAATTCCAGTGTTGACCAGATTATGGACACAGGTTCCCATTGGAACTGGTTGACATATATCTATTCTAAACAAGGTGGAGGAATAACGTATTATTATGAGCACATGATATGGGGTTGCAGGAGTAGGCCATTCGGTCCCTCAAGCCTGCTGCCTCACCCCATGCTCAGCACGATCATACTGATCTGATCTTGGACACACCACCCCCACCCTGAACGTAAAATGCTTGGCTCCACCATTGAGCCACAGTTCATTTATCTATCTTGAATATTTTCATTGACAGCCTCTATAGCTCTCTGTGGTAGAGATGGCAAAGATTAAAAACTCAAGCTCTCTTTCTAAAAGCCAGTGCTTATTCCATATCTATCCCCTGAGCTTTCAGTCCTTGCAAAGAGAAATATCCTCTTAGTACCCATGTTATTAAATCTCCTTGAAGTCTCGTTGCTTTCAACATGATCATCTCTCACTCCTCCCTAGAATCAGTCCTCAGACTTAACTGCAATACACTGCAGCAGTCATAGCACAAGGAATGAATATTGATTTCTCTAACTTCAAGTGAGTAAGTAAGTAAGTAAGTAAGTAAGTAAGTAAGTAAGTAAGTAAGTAAGTAAGTATTCACTTGCTGAGGAGGCCCCATTCTGTCAATGCCTGCAGTAAGATGCTGCAGATGTTCTATCAATCGGTGGTGGCCGGTGCCTTCTTCTTCCCTGTCGTGTGCTGGGTGAAGGCCGCGGAAGCCAACGGAATTCAAGAGTTCAGAGACTTTCCTTTGAACATCACATAGGACTATCAAGGTGTCCTATTTTAGGCCAACATAAACATTACAATTCGTCAGTATAAAAGTTCTCATCAGGAAGTGCTGGCTCCATCCTGGGAGTGGAGTTGGAATCACTGGAGGTGGTCTTGGAGGGGAGGATGCTCCTCAAAGTGCAGAGCATCTTGGAGAATACAGCTCCCCCCACCCCCTCCCCAATGACACCCTGGTCAACCTGAGGAGAACCTTCAGCAACAAACTGGTTCCACCAAGATGCAGCACAGAATGCCACAGGAGATCCTTTTTCCCTGTGGCTATCAAACTGTACAACTCCTCCCCCCTTTGTCATGGGGTAGACTGACCCCCCCCCCCCCCCCCCCCCCCCCCCCAATGTGTACACATCCCCAACCCTGGACTTTCCACTCATCACTTTAATTTCATGTTTCATGTACCTTGTGTTGTATGACTGTTGGCAGACCAATTTCTCTCCTGAGATAAATAAAGTTCTATAGTATTTTTCTTATTGTATCATATCGCCTAAATCTCTCGGTGCCCCTGACTCTTAATCTGAAGAGGGATCTCGACCCAAAAAGACACCCATTCCTTCTCTCCAGAGATGCTGCCTGTCCCGCTGAGTTACTCCAGCATTTTGTGTCTATCCACGCAATAAGAAGTCAGATTAAAGACCACCAGACAGATAACATGCAGTGACATCGTTTTGTTAACTTTAGGATTGGAACCATTTTGATTTCAATTTGCAGAAGATGCTCCTGCCTTCTCAGAAAAATAAATTGTTCAGTTTGATGCTGGTCACATTGAGAGAGTCTTTTTGAAAGACTGAACTGTGCCTATTCATTTCATACTCTGTTTTCCAGGCTATTATTCTGGGAATGTAGGCAAGGCAGCAAGCACAAAGTGGATGGATGGACAGAACATGGAAAGGGGTTTGCCCATGCAGGAAAGAGTTAGAGATGATTTAAAGTCTGCAGCTGGTAGACCAAGTGTGTTGATGTAGTCAAGGCTACTGTTAACCAAGCCATGGTTGACAGCCCCAGCTGCAGACAATTTCAGGCGATGGTCCAGAGGAGAACCACAGGTTAAGAAGGTAGACACAGAATGCTGGAGTAACTCAGCGGGACAGGCAGCATCTGTGGATAGAAGGAATGGGTGACACTTCGTGTCGAGACCCTTCTTCAGACTGAAATAATGGTTTCGACCCAAACTGTCAAACATTCCTTCTCTCCAGAGATGCTACGTGTCTCGCTGAGTTACTCCAGCAGTTTGCGTCTATCTTCAGTTTAAACCAGCATCTGCAGTTCCTTCCTACAACACAGGTTAAGAAGGTTGGCTGACCTTGACCCAGTTGTGTTGGACATGATGTGTGAGTTTGGATAGAGCTGTTCTGGTGCCACAGTGTGGCTGGAGTACATTTGCAGGGTTTCACAAACAGGATTGTGGAAAAGATATACACAAAGCAATATTTCTACTCTTCCCTGAATGGTCCTCCTAAACTCAGTTGTGAATTTATTGATGACTACTCCATATTTATGGCACAATCACATTTATATTCCCTCACAAGTGGTTTCACCTTCTCATTTTTAAGATGCCAGGATATAAAAGCCATCTACTAAAACAGTCAACACACATTAATATAGGGTGTCAAAGATTACGCGGATAAGACAGGAAAAGGGGGTTGAGACGGCCATGATCGCAGACTGTGGAGCAGACTCTATGGGCCGAATAGCACTGAAGTCACTTGAACTTATGAACATTGCTTTTCTGACCTGCAACAGCCTGCACCTTTCCAGGAATTGCAACCGAGCATTCCTGACATTATTCTATAGACCTGTTTTTTTTAATTTTTCTATGGGTGTACTGAAACTTAAACTTGTGTGGTGTCTTTTTTAAATCGGTGTTTTTTCTTTTTTTCCTCCCACAAATACGTAATATGTGAATATGTGTTTCTGTTCCATTCTGTTTTGTAGTTTTTTGGGGTGTTTTTTTTACACAATCGCAAGCATTGCCACTTTTTATTTCACTGCACATCTCGTATGTGTATGTGACGAATAAACTTGACTTGACTTATTTCTTCTATGTAAAGCATTTTGGTTTCAACGTGAGTTGATTTAAACGTGCTATATGAATAAAATGTTACTTACATTTACTTACTTACTTTTACTTTGTTTGATGCATCAATATTCTGCAGCATGGGAGAACAGAGTTGTGCCCACATGTCTAATATATTTTACGATGACACACTGCCCTAAAACCTTTGATCAACCGGTTACTTCCTACTTAACTCACAAATAATTTTACCTTGCATTTGTTGTTATTGTAAAATTACACTTGTCATAACTCCAGGCTCTGCATGTTGAGTCCATAGTTAGTTTGCACCAGCACCATCTACTGTTTGCAAAACCTTACACTCTCCCTCTCTCCCTCGCCATTCTATGACTGCTACTGCCGAAAACAGCCCGGCCAACAGGAACAGCCATTTTAAAATATAAAAACTAATACCGCACTTGTGGAAAACATTCATCAAGTCACTCGATCTTGCACCAGCCTCCCACGGGTTGGTTGTCAGCAGGTGTGCATGCAGAGCAGACTATCCGCCATTTTTCATTCATTATAGCTGTTGTTGCAATTGGCTTCTCGCCATGTTGCTTTTCAGTGTACTTCCACATTGATTGCTTCAATGACTTTGCTGAGCACCGGGTGTCACACGGGCACATGAAATTATAAATCACAGATTGTTCTGAGTTCCTTGCAATTGGTAAAGCTCCAAACACGAGAGTCACATATTCACTGGAAGCACAGGAGATATCCGCAGGTGCTGGAATATTCAGCAAAAAACTAAGTGCTGGAGGTACCCATTGGGCCAGGCAGCTTCTGTGCAGGGAAATGGACAGGTGACATTTTGGATTGGGACCTTTTTTCAAGCTGATGGAGTAGACAGGAGAGAGAGCCGGGAGAGAGAGGTGGGGGGCAAAGGGTTGGGACAATAACTGGCAAGTGATAGGTGGATGGGTGAAGATTGTAACCTCCATCTGCCACAACTCCCCCACTTTTGAATCTACCTATCAGTTGCATGGGCCATCCATATTGAAGCAATGGCCAAGAAAGCACACCAACGCCTCTACTTCCTTTGAAGGCTTAGGAAGTGAGGCAAGTCCAAGGCAACCCTCACCAACTTCTACAGATGCACCATAGAAAGCATTTTATCAGGATGCATCACAGCTTGGTTTGGGAACAGCTCCATCCAAGACCACAAGAAATTGCAGTGGATTGTGGACCATCACACAAACTAACTCCCTTCTATCTACTCCATTTATACCCCACGCTGCCTCGGCAAGGCCAGCAGCACAATCAAGGATGAGTCACACCCTGGCCACTCCCTCTTCTCCCCTCTCCCATCAGGCAAAAGGTACAACAGTGTGAAAACGCACACCTCCAGATTCAGAGACAGTTTCTTCACAGCTGTTATCAGGCAACTGAATCGTCCTACCACAACCAGAGAGCAGTGCTGAACTACTAACAACCTCATTGGTGACCCTCGGGCTATCTTTGATCGGACTTTACTGGCTTAACCTTGCACTATACACTGTAAATGGCTCGATTGTAATGATGCGTAATCTTTCCGCTGACTGGTTAGCACGCAACAAAATGCTTTTCACCTGTACCTCGGCACACGTGACAATAAACTAAACTAAACTAGAGGTGAACTGGAGACAGACGAGTACTTGTTAAGGGAGGAAAAGGAGCTTGGTCCAAGGCCTTCACCACAGCCAGAGTAAGCCCATCAGAAAATGGAAGACAGGACCTCATATTCTACTTGGGTATCTTACAACTCAATCACATGAATGTTGAATTCTCCTAATTTAGCCTCAACCCTCTCATTCACTTTGTTTTGCGTTCCATACCTTCATCACCCCTACCCCACCACCGACCACACAACCTTCTCCCACAGCCTCTGCCACCCACTTCCTTTCCCCCCTCCTTCTGCTCATTTCTCACCCCTCCCACTCCAATACCTTATTTCAGTTCAGTTTAGATTATCGTCACGGGTACCGAGGTACCGTGCTAAACAGCCAGCAGAAAGATAATACATGATTACAGTCGATCCACTTACAGTGTATAGATACATGATAGAAGAATAACGTTTAGTGCAAGGTAAAGCCCGATCAAGGATAGTCTGAGGGTCTCCAAAGAGGCAGATAACAGTTCAGCACTGCTCTCTGGTTGTGGTAGGATGATTCAGTCGCCTGATAACAGCTGGGAAGAAACTGATCCTGAATCTGGAGGTGTGCGTTTTCATACTCCTATGCCTTTTGCCTGTTGAGAGAGGGGAGAAGAGGGAGTGGCCAGGGTGCGACTCGTCCTTGATTATGCTGCTGGCCTTGCCAAGGTAGTGTGAGGTATAAATGGAGTCAATAGAAGGGAGATTGGTTGGTGTGATGGTCTGGGCTGCGTCTACAATTCGCTGCAATTGCTTGCGATCTTGGATGGAGCTGTTCCCAAACCAAGCTGTGATGCATCCTGATCCTGATAAAATGGTTTCTACGGTGAACCTGCATGATTCCCTTTAAGGTTCCTCTTCACCTCCCCCCACTGTCCACTTCCACCCATATCTCCTCCTCTGGCTTTACATTTCACTCCTTCCCCTCCTTCCTCATCTGGCACCATATTGTCTACATTTCATCTCTAGCCTTCATTGAGGTAAGGCAAAAGTGTTCTGCAGTTAACAAGGCTGAGCATTGAAGGTTGAGACCTGCACCAGAATTAGACAGAGGCCAATGGCCACTAGTTGGTCTTGGACTCCCCAGAAGCAAACTGACATCTGGTCCCCATCGGTCTAAATCTGCTGCAGGTCCCATTCTCGAAGGCTCGGCCTTCTATCTGCAGTACCATTTTAGAAACATAGAAACATAGGAAATAGGTGCAAGAGTAGGCCATTCGGTCCTTCGAGCCAGCACCGTCATTCAATATGATCATGGCTGATCATCCAAAATCAGTATCCCGTTCCTGCTCTTTCCCCATATCCCTTGATTCCGTTAGCCCTTTTGAATACATTTGCACCAGTGACATAAAGATATATGCAGCATGCCATGCATTGTTGCTCTGCACACCCATATTGTCCCGATATACATGAATACCACTGAATCTGCGATTACTCTCCAACCCACGCCTTACCTCAACTAGAAACATTGCCATTCTTTCCATTCAGCCAGATCAATACCCTGGACCTTCTTTTCTAGCAACAGTGATGGAGTATCTTCGTCACAGGCAACAAGCAGTCCAAGAAGATGGCCTATCCCCAGACATCAGGCAATCTCATCACTTCTGGCTTTTTCCTTGTGAAACCATTCTCTTTTTGCTCTTCCCCCTCCCTGACGTTTTTGCAGTGCGTTCATCTAAACTGTTCACTGTGTCCCAAGTGAAATCTGGCCAGCCTCAGCATTACCTCAATAAACCATATATTTGTGCTTTTATGAGCCTTAACCCACACTATCTGGACATTCAAACAAATATGTACAAGGTTACACCGTGCGCCTTTCAACAATTGGTTCGATTTTACTCATGCTTTACTTACATTGAAAATTATTTCACACAATGTGCAATGTTTTCTCTTTAGTTTAGAGATACAGCACGCAAACAGGCCCTTCAGCCCACCGAGCCCGCACCGACCCACGATCCCCGCACACTAACACCATCCTACACACACTAGGGACAACTTTACATTGATTACAAGCCAATTAACCGACAAAACTGTACATCTTCTGGAGTGTGGGGGGGAAATACGAAGATCTTGGAGAAAACGCACGCAGGTCACGGGGAGAACGTACAAACTCCGTACAGACAAGCACTCGTAGTTAGGGTTGATCCCAGGTATCTGGCGCTGTCGTTCAGTAGCTTTACCACTAATCCACCGTGCTGCCCAAAATTTGTGCTTTTATGTGCCTTAAGCCACACCAGCTGGACATTCAAACAGATATGTACAAGATTACATACTGTCTCTTTCAATAATTGATTCGATTTTACTCCTGATATACAGTACTTACATTGAAATATATTTCAATCAATGTGCAATGGTTTATTTTTATTAATACTAAATTTTATCTACTGTCCTACTATTTTTATACATTTTTAGATATATAGACTGTTTTTCCTAATGTGTAGGAAGGAACTGCAGATGCTGGTTTAAAACCAAGACAGATACACAAAGCTGGAGTAACTCAACGGGTTAGACCAGCGCCTCTGGAGAAAAGGAAAAGGTGACTTTTTGGCTCGAGCCTCTTCTTCAGGTCTCGACCTGAAATGTCATCTATTCCTTTTGTCCAGAGGTATTGTCTGACCCGTTGAGTTATTCCAGCTTTTTATGTCTATGTTCTGTTTTTTTCTAATGATTTTTCTTTTTACAATCAATGGCAAATTTAACCTTCCCCATAGATTCCACGACTCCCTGTGTCACATACGCAAACTTTTGAATCGGTTTGAGGTCGCAAGTTTGTTTACTGACCCCCCCACCCCCATCCAGGGTCAGTTCACTTTCTAGCCAACTTCTCATCAGTTTCTGTGTGGCCACCAGTTTTATCCCACTTTGTGATCTGTTTGTACTTCAGTTGCCTTCTTACTTGACAAGAAGAGGATGATCGATCCTATTCTTGACGAAAATGAAAATCCTCCTCAAACATCGCAAGATGGCGGCGCCCTGTTCGGCAGCGGCTACTCCAGCTCCCGATAGCGATGTGCGTGTTATGTTTAATATGTTGTCTGTACCGTCACAGTCTTGTGCGAGAGTAGTCTATAACAGAACTCCAACATTTTGGATAATGAAACTTCGACTTTTCCGAAAACCTTTCTGGAGTTACACTGGCTTTGGAACCCGAGGCACTGTGCGAGCTTGCGAGCTGCAAGGCAGCGGACTCTCCTCCCATCACAGGTCGACACTGGAGGCGACACTGGAGGCGGTGCACGTGGCGTGTGAGACCTAGCTTGCGGCACAAGCGGTGTGCTAGACCTAGCAAGCGGGGCAGCCGAGCAGGTATCAGCGCCAGGCTAAAAACTAACCCCTACAGACCTGCACTTCCTTCTATTCTGCTGTTCAACGTTCGTTCGCTGGAAAACAAAATGGACTACCTTAGACTGGATTTAATTACACAAAGAAAGGTCAGAGACTGCAATGCCATCATCCTCACAGAGACTTGGCTCAACAACTCAGTTTCGGACAACGCCATTCAGCTGGACGGACTAACAACATTCCGGGCGGACAGGAGTCATGCTCTCAGCGGTAAATCTCGGGGGGGTGGTGTATGCACCTTCATCAATAACAACTGGTGTACAAACGCCGAAACTGTGTCAAGCCACTGTTCTGAGGATATAGAATTTCTGACAATTAAATGCCGACCATTCTACATGCCATGGGAATTCACAGCCATCAACATCACAGCTGTGTACATTCCACCCAGTGCGAACACAAAGGGCGCACTGTCTACACTGTATCAGTCTATCAGCACAATGCAGAACTCTAACCCGGACTCTGTCTACATAATCGCTGGCGATTTCAATCAGGCCAAACTGAAGACAGTACTACCACATTATTACAAACATGTGAACTTTGCAACCAGGGGTAATAACATACTCGACCAATTTTACACCAACATCAGACAGGCATTCAGAGCTGTTCCCCATCCCCACCTGGGGAACTCAGACCACCTCTGTTATGTTTATTCCAGCTAATTCCAGCTTACAGACCTCTATTGACCAGGAACAAGCCGTCTGTGAAGCAGATCAGAGCATGGCCAGAGGGAGCCACCTCAGCTCTCAAAGACTGTTTCGACTGCACAGATTGGACCGTTTTTAGGGAGGCTGCCACTGCCAACCATCATGTCAACTTGATGGAATACACTGAATCTGTGACTGGATATATATTCAAATGCATGGAAGATGTGACAGTCATCAAAAACTTCACCACGAGGGCCAACAACAAACCCTGGTTCACCAGGACGGTACGTGAGCTCCTGAGAGCATGGAATGCTGCTTTCAAGTCTGGGGACAAAGACGCCCTTAGTACTGCTAGGGCCAACTTGAACCGGGGCGTGAGAACAGCCAAGCGTGTCTATGGACAGAAAATTCAAGCACACTTCACGGACACTAAGGACCCCAAGCGCCTGTGGCAAGGCATCCAGTCTGTCACCGGCTACAGGCCAACACCCCCACCGTGCGAGGACAACACAGACTTCCTCAACACACTTAACACCTTCTTCAACCGGTTTGAGGAGGACAACACCATCACACCAACAAAAGCCCCTCCCTGCCCAGACCATGAAACACTTCACCTGGACCCAGCTGATGTGCGGAGGACCCTACTCAAGGTGAACCCCAGAAAAGCTGCAGGTCCTGACAACATACCGGGGCGTGTGCTCAGAGACTGTGCTGACCAACTCACAGATGTTCTCACGGACATTTACAACACCTCTCTGAGCCAAGCCATCATACCAGCATGCTTCAAAGCCACCACCATCATACCGCTACCCAAGAAATCCCCAGCCTCAACACTGAATGACTACCGGCCCATAGCACTCACGTCCATCATGATGAAGTGCTTTGAAAGGTTGGTCAAGGCCCACATAACATCCAGTCTCCCCTCTACACTTGACCCATTCCAGTTTGCATACCGTCCCAACCGTTCCACTGATGATGCCATAGCAACAGCACTCCACCTAAGCCTGGCTCATCTGGAAAACAATAACAGTTACGTGCGGATGCTGTTTATCGACTTCAGCTCCGCCTTCAACACAGTCATCCCCCAACATCTGGTGAATAAACTCGGCGAAATAGGCATCAGCACCCCACTATGCAACTGGTTACTGGACTTCCTCACGGACAGACCACAGACAGTAAGAGTTGGCAAAAACTCATCAGAGACCACCATCATGAACACCGGGGTCCCACAGGGATGTGTGCTGAGCCCTCTGTTGTTCACGCTGATGACTCATGACTGTAGTGCCAAACATAATTCGAACCACATCATCAAGTTCGCAGATGACACAACAGTGGTGGGTCTCATCAGCCACGATGATGACTCAGCCTACAGAGAGGTGGTACAACAACTCATCAACTGGTGTGACATCAATAACCTTCAACTCAATGTCAATAAAACAAAATAAATAACTGTGGACTTCAGGAAGAAACAGACAGCACACACCCCACTCACCATCAATGGCAGTGCAGTGGAGTCTGTGAAAAGCACCAAGTTCCTGGGAGTGCACATCACAGATGATCAGACATGGTCCACCAACACCATCTCCCTAGTCAAGAAAGCACAGCAACGCCTCCACTTCCTTCGACGGATGAGGAGAGCTGACCTCCCCCCTTCTGCCCTCACCACTTTTTACAGGGGTGCCATTGAGAGCATTCTTACCAGCAGTCTCTCAGTCTGGTATGGCAGTTGCTCTGCTGCTGACCAGAAGGCCCTACAGAGAGTGGTGAGGACAGCGGAGAAGATCACCAGATCACCCCAACCAGCAATCCAGGACTTATACCCATCTCGCTGTCGCAAGAGAGCAACCAATATCATCAAAGACACCACCCACCCAGCACACAAACTGTTCACCCTCCTACCATCCGGCAAGCGCTACCGCAGCATGCGGAGCAAAACCACCAGATTCAAAAACAGCTTTTTCCTCAGGCCATCAGACTACTCAACACACTCAAGAAAATTCCATGAACATTACACAAACAAAGACCAACTGACTGTCAAAATAACTTTAACTCAATGTCTGCAGTATGCTATTTGCACTTTTCCATATTGCACCTTTTATTATTGCACCTTAATAACATACCTTAAAATGTTACTACACTCTGGCACACTGTGAATATTTTATATAATGTATATGTCCATTGTCTATCTTTATTGGTATACAGTCTGTCTGTGTTATAAATATTACTTGCACATTTGGAGTATGGGGAAACGCAATTTCAATCCTCTGTGTAACTACTTGTTGCATTATTTGAATTGACAATAAAGTTTACTTACTTACTTACTTACTTACATGCACATTTGCAGTCAATTCTCTGCAGCTGGTGTGATAGGCACTTACCTCTGTAGTTATAACACTATATTTTGTAAGGAAAACAACACAAAATGCTGGAGTAACTCAATAGAGAGAAGGGGTTGGTGACGTTTTGGGTTGAGACCCATTCCTTTTCTCCAGTGATTCTGCCTGTCCGGATGAGTTACGCCAGCATTTTTTGTGTCTATCTGCAGTTCCTTATATCCCATGCTCTCTGAAGATGCTGCCTGACCTGCAGAGTTAATCAGGCATTGTCTCTTTTTTTTTTAACCCTGTGCTCTTCACTTTGTTTCCTTTCTCTTTATGCTCTACCTGTTGGAATCCTACATGGTTGAAGGCATAATTTTCCTGAATAGTTCGCAAACCAAAGTATTTCACTCTTCACTCTACACGTGACAACAAACACCAATTGCTTATTTCCATTAGCTCACTGTGTTACAATAATGAGATCTGGTTTCTTATTCCCAATTCCCCAGTTGCTAAATTCCTGATCTGGTCCAGGCTGTCAGTGAAACTGGACAGAGATAGCAGTGGTGACATGGGGAGGAAATAGCATAATTCATCCTATAACCTTATACACCTTCTACCACTGCAACTGCATTACACAAATGTAGTGGTAGAAAGCACCAGCAAAGACAAAGATCACTGATATGAAACCATTAACTATATATTTCATCCCCTGAACAATTGCAAATTACACTGTCTAATAAGACCATTCACAAATTTGCTTTCTTTAAAAAGAGCAGTTTATGCTCATGACCTTTAAGAAGAGCAGTAAAAGAGAAATACTCTCAACATCTGTATGATTTGCTGCTACTAGCATCAAGGGCATTCAATAAACATAAAAGAGTAGAATGGCCATTTAAATAAAGGGATGGACTACTAATGCTTCATTTCCAAATGTGCATGCAAATCTCTTTATTTTAAGTTTAGTTTAGTTTAGTTTAGAGATACAGCATGGAAACAGGCCCTTCGGCCCACCGACCAGCGATCTCCGCACATTAACACCATCCTACACACACACTAGGGACAATGTCACCTATACCAGCCAATTAAACTACAAACCTGTACATCTTTGGACTGTGGGAGGAATCCGAAGATCTCAGAGAAAACCCACGCAGGTCATGGTGAGAACGCACAAACTCCGTGCAGACAGCACCCGTAGTCAGGATCGAACCCGGGTCTCCGATGCTGCAAGCGCTGTCAGGCAGCAACTCTACCTCTGCACCACCGTGCCACCCATTTCTCCGTTCAAACATTGAGATAAAGGGCCCGCTCATCCAATAAAATTGTGTTGATAGACTAGGGTTTCAGAGGGTTTGGGTATCATTTTCTGCAATCACAAGTCAGTTTCTGACATGGAGTCTGAATGTAAACTCCATTCTGACTTTGTGTCAAAGGGAATAATATCTAACAAGGTACCTTTTTCTGCATCAAAACTAATTACGGTTATTTCTAGAGCGAATGAATGATATTTTTGGAATTAATTCTTAGTCATTGAGTCATAGAGTGATACAGCGTGGAAACAGGCCCTTCGGCCCAGCTCGCCCACACCAGCCAACAATGTCCCAGCTACACTAGTCCCACTTACCTGCGCTTGGTCCATATCCCTCCAAGCCTGTCCTATCCATGTACCTGTCTAATTGTTTCTTAAATGATGGGATAGTCCCAGCCTCAACTATCTCCTTTAGCAGCGTGTTCCATACACCCACCACCCTTTGTGTGAAAAAGTTACCCCTCGGATTACTATTAAATCTTTTCCCCTTCGCCTTGAACCTATGTCCCCTGGTCCTCGATTCCCCTACTCTGGACAAAAGACTGTGCATCTACCCAATCTATTCATCTCATGATTTTGTATGCCTCTATAAGACCATCCCTCATCCTCCTGCTTTCCATGGAATAGAGACCCAGCCTACTCAACCTCTCGCAATAGCTCACACTCACTAGTCGGGGCAACATGAATAGACAATAGACAATAGGTGCAGGAGTAGGCCACTCGACCCTTCGAGCCAGCACCGCCATTCAATGTGATCATGGCTTATCATCCCCAATCAGTACCCCGTTCCTGCCTTCTCCCCATATCTCCTGACTCCGCTATCTTTAAGAGGCCTATCTAGCTCTCTTTTGAAAGTATCCAGAGAAAGGTTGACCAAGTTAGGGCTTTATTCTTTGGAGCGCAGAAGGTTAAGGGGGGACTTGATAGAGGTCTTTAAAATGATGAGAGGGATAGACACAGTTGACGTGGATAAGCTTTTCCCACTGAGAGTAGGGAAGATTCAAACAAGGGGACATGACTTGAGAATTAAGGGACAGAAGTTTAGGGGTAACATGAGGGGGGACTTCTTTACTCAGAGAGTGGTGGCTGTGTGGAATGAGCTTCCAGTGGAGGTGGTGGAGGCAGGTTCGTTTTTATCATTTAAAAATAAATTAGATAGTTATATGGACGGGAAAGGTATGGAGGGTTATGGTCTGAACGCAGGTGTATGAGACTAGGGGAGAATACGTGTTCGGCATGGACTAGAAGGGTCGAGATGGCCTGTTTCCGTGCTGTAATTGTTATATGGTTATATGGTTAACCAGCCTCCACTGCCCTCTGAGGCAGGGAATTCCACAGGCTCACAACTCTCTGTGAGAAAAAGTGTTTCCTCGTCTCCGTTTTAAATGGCTTACCCCTTATTCTTAAACTGTGGCCCCTGGACTCCCCCAACATCGGGAACATGTTTCCTGCCTCTAGCATATCCAAACCCTTGATAATCTTATATGTTTCAATAAGATCCCCTCTCATCCTGCTAAACTCCAGAGCATGCAAGCCCAGCCTCTCCATTCTTTCAGCATATGACAGTCCCGCCATCCCGGGAAATAACCTTGTAAATCTACGCTGCACTCCCTCAATAGCAAGAATGTCCTTCCTCAAATTAGGGGACCAAAATGAAACACAATACTCCAGGTGTGGTCTCACGGGTCCTATACAACTGCAGAAGGACCTCGTTGCTCCTATACGCAACTCCTATTGTTATAAAGGCCATCGGGCCACAAGCAGCGTCTCTGGAGAGAGGGAATGGGTGATGTTTAGGAGTTGAGATCCTTCAGTCTCTTCTTGCACAAGTACATTTGGAGCAGCTTTGTGGATATGTCCACAAATGATCTGTGGGAGTTATTCAAATATGGATCAATGAGAGTTCAGGGCCACAAAGAATCTTAGCTATCAAAGGAAAACGAGGAACAAGTAACAAAAGAAAACACAAAGTTCTGGAACAGCTAGGCGGCTGAGGCAGCATCGCTGGAGAACATGGTTAGGTGACGTTTGGGTTCAGGACTCTTCTTCAGACCGATTGCAGAAGGTGGGGAGAAAGCTGGAAAAGAAGTGGGAGCAGGACAAGGCTGGAGAGTGATAGGTGAATACAGGTGAGGGTACTTTGTTGTCAGATGTGTGAACAAAGACTAGAGATGAAAAGGAGTCAAAAGGATCAAAGATGAGGGCTTGGTGGTGGTATATAGAGAGTAAGAGCACAGAGAGGAGAAGATAGAAAAGGAAGTAGCTGATCAAGGATGAATGCAAGTGACATGCAAGCAACAGTTATAGTCATTCCATTTTTCTGGAGTAAACCATTTTGACTGATACAGTCAGTCTGACAAATAGACAATTGCACTCCAGCCTTAGCTCTGCCTTCAACCCTTGCCATAAGCAAGGCCATTGATAAAAACAGCTGCAGCCCACTGTTGTTTTGCTTCAGAGAAATAGATTTAACCTCGCCAACTTTGAAGAAATTGCACCTGTAGGCTTGTACAAATATGCATGATGTAGGGTGCTGAGATCCGCAGTGCACAGCTTTGTAAGGTCTTCAATACCTCCGCTGGATTTTACATCTTCATGCAAAACTAACACACAATAATATATTTATCGAAGACTAACAAAGAAGCTTCAATGGAAAAATAAGCCCTGGACACAGGTATATGGATATATAGTTATTGTCTGTAACTCAGTCTCCTCTTGCCCACAGCTACCTGTCTCCTTTATCATCATTACATTATTGCATATCTTTCATTTATTTGTTCTACATCTCTCTGTATCATTGGCTCTATCTCTCATTTCCCTTTCCCCAGACTCTCGGGCTGAAGAAGGGCCTCGACCCGAAACATCACCGATCCTTGAATATATGGATATATAATTAGGTCAGGAGGCATTGTTGAAGGAAAAATAAGTATAGTTACCTTTATCTTTTGATCGCTTGGGTAGCAGACGTTGGATGGAGATGTTCATCTCCCCCTGTACGAGTTCACACTCTCCCACACCCATGTCGGATTAGTTCAGTCGGTAGATGTCTCATCTCAGAATTCAAATCATAAAGGGTTCCTGATCACTGTCCTTTGCGGGCACTGTTCTTTGGCTGTCATGCACTGAATGAGATGCTTCCAGAGATGGTAAACTTCCTTCAGTACTATTTAGAATTTTCCCAATGCCCTGATCAACAGATTAATAGACCTCTTTCAATGCGCATTATCAAAACCAGCATTTCATAAGCAGACACCCGCGTAAAATGTAGGAATGCCATTTTATGAGAACTCATAGTTAGCAGCGGATGCAATCCTGAGTTCTTCCATCCCACACCCAGAAGACTTCTGATACTATGACAAATCCTCCAAACTATTTTTTTCTGCAGCCAATACTCCCTCCAATAGCTACCAATAGCCAATGGGTTACTCTGAGGGATAATCCGTTACTTAACAAATTAGCCGAAGGATTGTGTTGGGAATTTATCACAATATCAGATGTTTTCTGTGATTCTAGAATGCAGTTCTGCATGAAAGACTGTCACACTGCATTCCGATCTTTACATTGAATCTAACTCGATAGTTGTCAGTCTGAAGAAGAGTCTCAATCCGAAACGTCACCCATTCTTTCTCTCCAGAGATGCTGTCTGTCCCGCTGAGTTACTCCAACATTTTGTGTCTACCTTCAATAGCTGCCAGGCCTGAGCCTTGACTGAGGATCTTAACATGAGCACGGCGAGGAGAACAAAAACATCCATGAAGCAGATCCTATGAGTAGGGGGATGGGGAGGTCAAGAAGCACTCTGAGCAGGAGCTTACCACCCAGGATATTAAGAGAGCAAAAGTGCTGGAGTAACTGAATGTGTCAGGCAGCATTCATGCAGAACATGAATTGATGACATTTTGGGTTGGGACCCTTCTTCAGACTGGGTCGAGACTCTGAAAGAGCAGTTGTTCAAGGGCATCATGCACACTTCACTGGAAACGACACATGAGATGATTCTGCTCCTCCAAAGAACTCTGCCACATCCTGCACCCATGACTACAGGTGTAGAGCAGGGCATAAAGTGGTAAAAGTAGCAACGTACATTGTCCACATCGCCTCTTGATTCCCTCCCACCAGAACCTGTGTGTGTCTTGACATCTGTAAGGCAGCACGGTGGCACAGCAATAGAGTTGCTGCCTTAGCGCCAGAGACCCGGGTTCGATCCTGACCAAGGGTGCTGTCTGTACGGATTTTGTACCTTCTCCCCGTGACCTAAATGCGTTTCCTCCCACATTCCAATGACGTACAGGTTTGGGAGTTAGTTGGCTTGGTAAAAATTGTAAATTATCCTTAGTGTGTGTAGGATAGTGTTAGTGTGTGGGGATCGCTGGACAGCATGGACCTGATGGGCCAAAGGGCAGTTTCTGCGCTGTATCTCTAAAGTAAACTAAACTGTATTTTATGTTTACCCTGGTTGTAAACTAGTCATGCCCAAGCTAAGATCCTATCCCCAAGCTGAACTATGGTAAACAATGTGTCTGTGCCTGTCTGTGATGTGTGGCCAAGTGATAGGGCACCTGAGCATGCACACCTCACGCATTGATGGGCTGGGGTTGAGGATGATCTGAAAGACACAATGGCAGGTTACATTACTCAGGGAGCAAGATGGGTTGGTGAGAGTTACAACCGCCCCCCCCACCAACCCCAACCCCAAACATCTTTCCCTCCACTTCCTCCTCACTCACTGCATCCTCCTCATTCTCTCCTCACTCCACTCCTTGTCCCCAAATATCTGCACGGAACATAGCTTTTAATTCAGAAGGGGTGCTGAGATGAGGTTCCAATAAGGCTGTGAGTTGGAGGATTAGAAGGAAACACAGTCAATGGACCTGAATTTCAGAATGTCATCGGTAGACAAAGAAACTTCAGTCATTGCAACTCTACACAGCTGAAAGCTGTTCCATTCAATGAATGTTAAAAAGGTTTTTAATTCCCTGTGATTAGATTGAGTTGACCTTAAGTATTTAGTGCTGAAATATCAGAAGCAGAGTATAACACACAGCCACGATCATGTTGTGCATTCAGTGCCGGTGAAGAAGAACAAGTTGATGCCTCATGACGGAGATATACCTCATGTGTGGCAATGTAATATAAAGTCAACAGCCATCAACAACTCAGAATTAAAGGACGTTCTTTTAGGAAGGCGATGAGAAGTAATTTCTTTAGCCAGAGGGTGGTGAATTTGTGGAATTTTTTGCCACAGAAGGCTGTGGAGGCCAAGTCAATGGATATTTTTAAAGCAGAGATAGATAGATTCTTGATTAGTATGGGTGTCAGGGGTTATGGGGAGAAGACAGGAGAATAGGGTTAGGAGGGAGAGCCATGATTAAATGACGGAGTAGACTTGGGCCGAATGGCTAATTCTGCTCCTATTACTAATGACCTTTTGACCGTATAAAAGCCATCTTTCCAAATGACACAATGGCGACACAATGTACGATCATGCAAACTTTTTCTGCAATCGAATTATCATGCATGGCACAGACTTTCCAATCTGAATTATTCTGTTGAAAAGCAAACAGAGAATTAATTTTTGTTCATAGTTCAAGTCAAGCAAGCAGCCGAGTCTGATGCGGGGAGCTGCAGGAAAACTGCGTCTTGAAGTCTGTCCAAGGCACACATCACTTATCAAGCTGCTGAGAGAAATGAAAACAATCCGCTCTGGATCTTGCATTGCTTTTGGAATTTACATGATCTGTACAAAGAGTTAACTTATTTAGTTAAAACATAATTTTCACTCATCAATAATTTTTCAATTAAAGGAAGAATTAGTTCCATCAGAGCTGGTGTCTCAAGTGTCTATTTTTGTTCCAAATTACATTTCAGAACTAAAATCTAAGTGAATTGGATTAACTCATTCCAATCGCAGGGCATAAAGTCCTTATTAATATTCATTGAAACGAACAAGTTGAGATTGTGTTGGGCTGGAGCGACTGATAGTTCTTAGTCAAGTGATGCAAAAAAAAGGTTTTATATTTTTTAAATCTCAAAGGTTTTTTAATGCATCTGTGCAAATCTCCAGCTGAATCTCATGGTCAGTGTTTAGTAACAGCCTGCCAGATTAAGTTGAGGCCAGGAAGACACAATAGAAAAATAGAATTCTAATTATCATTTCTCTTCTCCTTTCTCCAGCAGAGGACAAAGGCTTCATTTGATGCCTGCTGAGCCTGTATTTCAATGCTTGGCTATAATTTAAAATGATTGGAAATCAAAGCTACAAATCATGCATTTCTAAGAATACTCCAGCCTGTACTTCACCGATTTTAAAATTCAGTTTTGA
Source organism: Leucoraja erinaceus (assembly GCF_028641065.1). NCBI lineage: Eukaryota > Metazoa > Chordata > Chondrichthyes > Rajiformes > Rajidae > Leucoraja > Leucoraja erinaceus. The sequence goes on along the minus strand of NC_073397.1, from coordinate 5,394,681 downwards.
GGTGTAATTTCTGCATAACAAGTTTGAAAAGAACAAACCCGCATCATGAGAAAGAAAACAGAACTAATTATTGAAAAATTAGGCTGAAATATTATGAGTGACATTTTGAAGATGGGGTTGGCTGCAAGCAAGCATGCAGTTTCTAAACCAAATCTGGTTTTAATTGTATTTGCACTTTCAGCATCAGGGATTGAAGCAGATGATTTTTCTCAATGTGTGCAATAATCAGGGGAATATGGACCCAGACAAATAAAATTAAATCAACACACAGAGGCACTTCTATTTCAGATTCTTATCTTTCTAATGTAATTCTGAGAGTTTTATGTACCCAGACAGTAATGATGAACACTGTTAAAGTTATACTAAAAAGTGTGTGGGAAGGAACTGCAGGTGCTATAAACTGAAGAGAGACACAAAATGCTGTAGTAACTCAGCGGTGCACGCAACATCTCTGGATAGAAGGAATGGGTGATGTGTTGGGTCGAGACCCTTCTTCATGGTCACTCCTGTAGTCTGAAGAAGGGTCTTGATCTGAAAGCTCATCCATTCCTTCTATCCAGAGATTCTGATTGCCCCGCTGAGTTACTCCAGCATTTTGTGTCTATCTTCGGTGTAAACCAGCTGTGTAAATCTGCAGTTCCTTCCTACACATTCTGCTGGACCAGTTTATCATCATCTTCTTCTTCTTCTCCTTCTCCTTCTCCTTCTCCTTCTCCTTCTCCTTCTCCTTCTCCTTCTCCTCCTCCTCCTTCCTCCTTCCTCCTCCTCCTCCTCCTCCTCCTCTCCTCCTCTCGTCCTCCTCCTCCTCACCTCCTCCTCCCCCCCTCCTCTTCCCCTCCTCTCCTCCTCCTCTCCTCCTCTCGTCCCCCTCCTCCCTTCCTCCTCTCGTCCTCCTCCTCTCCTCCTCCTCCTCCTCCTCCCTCCTCCTCCCTCCTCCCCCTCCTCCCCTTCCCTCTCCTCCCCCTCCCCCTCTCCTCCCCCCCTCTCTTCCCCTCTACTCACCTCCCCTCCCCCTCTCCTCCCCTCCCCTCCTACTCCTACTCCTCCTCCTCAGATATCATCAGAACACCATTGGGAACCCACTATTCACCTTGAAGACGTAAGGCTATGAATCAATCTATCCCACACTAGGCTAATTTGCCACATCTAACTTGCCACATATATCAGCACGCGTCTAAATGCTGCTTAGGTCTCTCTATGTTGAGGAATGGACTGCTTCTGTTCCTGAGGAGTTCAAACTGAGAGGGAAATCCCACAAAGGTCAATGATGAACCAGCTGTAAATGTTTGGGCCTGGAACACAGTCTGAAGAATTCCTGCTGTGATGTCGTGCGGCAAGAATGATTGGACAAGCGTGCATTGATTCGCGAACGCTACTTTGGGTTTGTTAAAGATAAAGTGAATCTGTAAATTGAGAGACTTTTTAATTAAGTAACAGAGAGAATCAATTAAGAAAATACTAGTTCACAAGTTCACGTTGTTGGAGATTGGCTCATCGTGTCTACACCGCCATTCAATCATGGCTGACCTCTGCCTCCTAATCCCATTTTACTGCCTTCTCCCCATAACCCTGGGGAAAGCTAATTCCTCTTAACATCAGGAAATACTGCTTTAGTGTATAATTTTACACTTGCATTAATTGCTGAGCTCGACTGACACATATTTAGGTGAGTAAGCCCTGACTGACCAAAAGATAAAGATTACAGAAGTGCAATTCTGGATTATGATTCCATGGCTGGTCAGGAGACAATCAGCAGCTTCTGGTCATTGGAGGATTGTAGCTCCGATCCTGATGCTCAAAAAAATCTCTGGAGTTTGTCTTCAAGAGATCTAATGATCTTACTTTAGTGAATTTATTTCAGGTGCAAGTTCATAACTACTTTTGCGTTGTTTTAAAATATGAAGTCCAAGACTTTTGACAACCATATAACCATTAGCGTTTCCTCCTGGTTAAATTTGAATGATAGAATTTGTAGGCAAATCTATTCTGAAAATGAACGATAGAATTTGTAGGCAAATCTATTCTGAAAATGTACCTTTAAAAGGTTGAAGTCTAATTAGGGCATCGTGGTGGCGCAGCGATAGAGTTTCCGCCTAAGAGAGCCAGGGACCCGGGTACGAACCTGACTACGGGTCTTGCCTGTACGGACTTTGTACGTTCACCCCCATCACCTGCGTTGGTTTTCTCTGAGATCTTCGCTTTCCTCCCACACTCCAAAGCCATACAGGTTTGTAGGTTAATTGGCTTGGTACAAATGTATAAAATCAAAATATCCCTAGTGTGTGCAGCATAGTATTAATGTGCGGGGATCACTGGTCAGCGCAGACTGGGAGGGCCGAAGGGCCTGTTAACATGCTGTATCTCTAAACTAAACTAAACTAAATTCTGGAGGTTGGGCTATAAGTTACCGTTATGCAGCCATTCCTTGCAGAAACTTGCCTTATGTGTGGTATCTATCTATCTCTCTATCTATCTCTCGTTCTCTCTATCTCTCTACCTCCTTATCTCTCTATCTATCTATCTATCTATCTATCTATCTATCTATCTATCTATCTATCTATCTATCTATCTATCTATCTATCTATCCTTAACTAAAAGTCTCATCTTGTCCTCTTCCGGTTTGTGTTGTTTGTACATTTGTGCTAAAACAGTACCCGTTAGCGCTATGATTTTTTGCCACCATACTCGCCCTTCTGAGCTGCAAGCGCACCAAGTTTTTTTCCGATAGGTGGAATATTTTAAAAGTTATGAAGGGTTTTGTTCTTCTCTCCTGTCATTCGCCCGGATGGCGACGCCCCTTCCGGCACCCGCTGTTAATCACCGGCGGCGAGGAGAATAAAGCTGAAGGAGCGGAGTGTGCAAAGTGTGGAGAGCAAGTGGGGCGCCTATCATCACAGCAAGCCGCTGAGCCCGAGGAACCGCTGAGCCCGGGAACCACTGAGCCCGGTCGGGACCGGCAGCAGCTGAGCCCGGCCGGATTCGGAGCTGAGGCGGGAGTCGCTGAGTGAGGCCGGAGCCAGGAGGCTACAGGTAGGCAGTGGTAGGACACGGAAGCGCCCAACCCCTGCCCCGACAGGCCCCGCCTGAAGCCGTCCCTTCCAGAGCTGCAGGATGCTCCCCGCCTGATGCCGGTGGGGAGCGGCAGCATCAGGCCACAGCAGCGATAGGCCACGGCAGCGCTCTCCCCTCACCACCCCCCGACAGGTCCTGTCTGAAGCCGGCTGCAGGGCACAACAAGAGATGCAACAGGAAAGAATGGACTGAATAATTATTTTTAACTTTTAATTGTTATATTTTAATAGTTATTCACATTTTAAGCTTTAATAAATCCCTTTTCCATTTGCCCGTCAGCTGTGCCTGCACAGTAATACTTGCCTGTTCTACGTCACAATGGGAAACCAATCGGCGGGAATGGCTGCGCCGCCGGAGAGCCGCTAAAAATGGATGGGGGAATGGATTGAGTGCATGGTGGTGGAAGGGCAAGGGGCGGAGTAGGTGGGGTGAGGGGAGGAGGGTATCAGCGATGTGACAACGGGAACCCGTCAGCCATGCCTGCACAGTTAGGGGCTATGCGGGAGTGGTGGAATATTGTGTTTGGGGAACCAGGCCTCCCAACAGGTCCCACTTAATCTAGTGCCTCTTAAACGTGGTGATGTATTTGATTCCACTACCTCTACTGGCAGCATATTCCAGCTATCAACCACTCTCTATGTAATAAACCCTTTACATCTGGTTTAAAACTCCTTACCCTCACTTTAACCCAATACCAGTGGAGGAAGGAACTGCAGCTGCAGGTTTTCTGAAGAAAGGACTTGACCCGAAACGTCACCTCCAGAGATGCTGACTGATCTGCTGAGTTACTCCAGCTTCTTTGTGTCTTAAACCAAATACCTTCATGTTTTTGATACCCCTGCCATGGGAAAAAAGACTCTGACCATCTCATAACCTCTCATAATTTTATTATATGCCCAAATCCCACAACAATACTGAACTCCTCCAACCCAGGAAACATCCTGGTGAATCTCCTCTCCAGCGTAGCCACCCTGTCAATAGTGTGGTGGCCAGAACTGTACACAACACTCCAATTCTTAGCCTTTGGTCCCCTGGCCAACTCTCATCACAGCTACTGACCACAGACCTGCAACATATTCACATACGCAGCTGTGGAGAAAGTTGTCAGGATAATTAAATTAATTGAAAATGGATTCTAAAGATTGTGAATGAAATTGATTTTTCCTTTCTCCATGTGGGTTCCTTCTCGATTTCAGAAAAGGACTTATCGATAGTAAGGTGCTAAATGCCAAATTTTGAACATTGGTGGAAATGCAGGATAATTTTTTGATGCTGTGTGTGTTCTGCTGAAATGTCAGTACAGGTATAACCATTTAACACCTCAGTCAGATCAAAGAGCTAAGTATCAGATAAATCCCCCGATGAAACTGGGATTCCAGTTGTAACTAATAAAATACAAATATTAATCAAATATTTCATTTTAAATCGCACTAAACTAATAAAAACATAACATTGCAAACCTTGGCATTTAGCATCTTACATTAAGGCTACTGTGTGATTATATGTGTGTAAATGGAGATCTTGTTAAAAAATCAATGACAGAGGTGATATTTTCATCAATGCATATAGAAATTCAAATAAATGTCATCCCTTTTAAAATGCTAATGGTTAGTATTTTAAAAATTGTCACCAGCTTATAAATCTGATGTGGGTATGAGGATATTAGTATGCAGTCCACTGAAAGTATAAGCAGTTACTCATGATAACCGTTCAATGGTGTTGTGCATTGGAGAAGCACCCAGAGTTCGGATTTATTGATATTATACGTAAATGCAGCAACATGGGAATATAACAAAGCACACGGTGGTGCAGCCGTACAGTTGCTGCCTTACAACACCAGAGACCCGGATTCGATCCTGACTACGGGTGCTGTCTGTACAGAGTTTGTGCGTTCTCCCCGTGACTGGGTGGGTTTTCTCCGGGTGTTCCGGTTTCCTCCCACACTCCAAAGACGTGCAGGTTTGTCGGTGAATTGGCTTTGGTAAAATTGTAAAATTGTCCCTCAAGTGGAGGACAATGTTAAAGCCCTGTCCCACTGTGCGAGTTCATTCCAAGAGTCCTCCCGAGTTTGCACTGATTCGAACGCGGAGATTTACCGTAATGGCTGCTCGTCGGTTCTCGGGACTCTCGTGGAAATTTTCAACGTGTTGAAAAATCTTCACGAGTCTTCCCGTGCTTACCTGCTGTTAGTGAGTCTTCTCGAGTACATGCCATTAGCGTTACGAGCCGCTATGAGACGTCCCCGAGCTCCGACATACCCGCTACGTTCATTCTCTGTGCTTACCACGAGTTTGATTATTTTTTAAACTCGGGAGAGCACTTGAATTAATCCGTACAGTGGGACAGGGCCATTAGTGTACGGGGATTGATGTTCGGTGCGCACTCCTTGGGTCGAAGGGCCGGTTTCCACGCTGTATCTCTAAACTAAACTAAGCTAAACTAATAACGTGTGAAACAAATTACACAAAGCCTGAGTCATTTAGGTTTCAAATTAATTAAACAAATTTTGAATTAATTTAATATATTTGTCTTTTTTCCATCTTATCTAATTTAATTTAATTTGTTTTTCATCTATTTCTGAATCTGATTCAGTAGAGCGTAACTGTAATATGAACCACAATATATAAAACAACTATGCTGTAAAAGGGTTTTCAAAGAGATAATCACTATCACAAGATGATTTGGAAGGTAAACCTTTTATTGATAAACCAGTTTTCTTTTTTGTTTGGTTTAAGCAGAAAACTGACTATGAGATTAAGTCATGGGTTATTGACTCCAGTTCTTTCGAATGGCCAGCAACTATGTCTTCCAGCCAGCAAACAATCAGTTCAGTTTAGTTTAACGATACACCATGGAAACATGGAATACAGTCTGATAAAGGGTCTCGACCCGAAACGTCACTTATTCCTTCCCTCTAGAGATGCTGCCTGACTCGCTGAGTTACTCCAGCTTTTCCTACAGCATGAAAACATTGGTTTGTATTGGTTTGCACTGCAGGCCCAATTTATACATATTCTAAACTTATTAATGAATAATGCTGTGTGTTTCCTGTGTACATTTGAAAACAAACTTTATATGGATTAAAAAAACTGGACAATTAAACGTCATCACAGGACCAAGAGCAGAACTCTTGCCTTAATTGATGGTACAATGCACTGGCTGGCAATTGTCCCACTTTGGCCTTGGCTCTCACTCTTGTGGGTTGTGAGTGAGCAGGGCCCATTTTTCTTCATGGGCCCATTTTTCTTCCTGGATATTCACTTGAATGGCAACACATGAGCTCCATTAGGAATTGTTAGGGACCCATACAGTTTGATCTGGTGAAGCTCCCATCTAAAATGTATGCGCTGCTCAACAATGCTCCTGAAGGGCAGGAGGGCAGTGCTGGAGAATGCTATGCTGCATTGGGACCATGTACCATCGCAATGTCTAACCAGACACAGGATTGAGCATCTTAATTGGGAGAATCAGCATGGGAAGAACCATAAAGGGCATGGGAAGGAGCAGCAGTCAGGACATGGAAGAGAATTTGAGCCTCACAACACAAGGGTTGGATATCAGGCAATAGAGATACAGAAGAAGGGTCTCGACCAGAAACATCACCCATTCCTTCTCTCCAGCTTTTTGTGCCTACAATCAGACCAGAGTCTGTGGGTGGGGTGAATTGGACTCATAGTTCAGTTTAGTTTAGTTTAGAGATACAGCGTGGAAACAGGCCCTTCAGCCCACCGAATCTGCACCAACCAGCGATCCCCGCACACTAACAATATTCTACACACACTGGGGGCAACTTACGTTTATACCAAACCAATTAGCCGACAGACCTGTACATCTTTGGAGTACAACAGGTGATTGTGGGTAAAGTGTAATCATAAAATATAATTAGGAGACCTGAACGTGACCAGTAGAGACAGAAGAGGAAGATTTAACATTGAATAATTTTATGTAAGGGTCTTTATGAGAGACAGACTGGTCACTGTCTTGTAAGAACTTTTAATTCCATTCAAAGCTGCTCTCTAATAAATGGCCCCAGACAAATGTCTGCTTCTGATTCACGCATCTGAAGCACAGCCACGCCCTTTGACCCGTGTGAATGAGTTTGCCCAAAGTAACTTCACAACGTACATTGTTTGCTGTTTGATAAGGTGAAGCAGGCTAGGTGACGATTGGAGGACTCAGAACAAATTGTGGGAACAACATGATCTATATACAAAGAGACTCGCTGTGTTGAACAATTGAGTTTTAGATTACATTCTTTCATCTTACATGCAGTACAGTTTACTACATGAAAGATTATCCAGCCCCTGGTATCTAATGCTCATGCTGAACAATCCAGTCCAGTCCACCAGCCTTGCATGGGAATTATGTCAACTGCTCTTACTACTTCCTAGAGTACATTAGATGCGATTAACAACATGGTTCCTGTTATTCCCATTTAGAGACCGACAGCCTCAAGAAGCGGTTCCCAAAAGCCTGGATTGTGATGGTACATTTTTTGAATCAGAGGGCTATTTAGTTGAGTTTAGTTTTGAGTCAGAGTCATGAGTGAAACAGTGTGGAAACAGGCCCTTCGGCCCAACTTGCCCACACTGGCTAACATGTCCCAGCTACACAAGTCCCACCTGCCCACGTTTTTCCCATATCCCTCCAAACCTGTCCAATCCATGAATGTGTTTAACTGCTTCTTAAATGTTGGGATAGTCCCTGCTTCAATTACATCCTCTGGCAGCTTGTTCCATACATCCACCACCCTTTGTATGACAAAGTTATCCCTCGGATTCCAATAAAGAGGATGGAAATAAAGTGTGGAATCAGGCCCTTCGGCCTGTTCTTCCGTTCCGATGCCGGAGCTCCGATCATCTCGGCGAGAGGGCTTGAACATCGGGCCACCATAGCCGCAAATGCAGAGGGTCAAAAGGCCCCCACCACGGGTGAACAAAGAGGAAGATGACAGAACGTTATTGCCTTCCCTCACGTTGATTCTGCTGTGTGAGGTTGTTCATGTTAAATTCTATCGTGTACTGTGTTCCTTTTTATTCGTACATTTATATGCTAATTCAAATCGCACTGTACCAATTGATGCATGTGATAATAAATGTCTCTTGAACTCTCTTGAACTCCCCACACCCTCTCCCAACAGCAAGAAAATAAATTGAACCCTGTAACAGGTAAATTTAAAAACTAAATTAAATAGATTTTTTTTGTTATAGAAGCTGCTAATAGTGCCGAGGAGCCAAAGTGAGTTGAGCTGTATTTCAAGCAAAAATGATGGAACAGACTTGAGCGGCCTCATGGCCCAGCTGTTGTTGTATTTTCCTATGCCAACCTACATCTCTGGATTAAAAATAATTGACAATAAAACTGTTACTCTGGTTATAACAACAGGTACTATTTTAAGGTTAGTTGGGGCCTCTGTGCGTTATCAATGCATTTACCATCAACGTTGTTTGTTCCAGATCATATACAATAAAAAGCGCATGATAAAAATTTACTGTGAGCAAGAATCAATTCTAGCCAAATGTCAGCAATAAGCAGATCAATATCTGTTCTGAATGCTCTCCTCAAAATTACACCACTCTGGCCACTTCTCGTTTGATAATTGACCACGTTAAACATTTAACTTGAATCAGATATTCCTCCACAGGCTGTGGACTGAGTAGAATTTTGATACGGCATCATAAGGGCTGGTAAAGAAATTCTCCTACCCCATGCCATTCCTCCCTCACCCTCCCTCTCACCGCTGTTCGGGTCACTGAGATCCTCCGGCAGGTTAAATGTGTAGGAAGGAACTGCAGATGCTGGTTTAAGCCAAAGGTAGACGTAAAAAGCTGGAGTAACTCAGTGGGACAGGCAGCATCTTTGGAGAGAAGGAATGGGTGATGTTTCAGGTCGAGGCCCTTCTTCAGACTAAAAGTCAGGGGAAAGGGAAATAATGGGAGATATACATCATACCACTGGGTTATTTCTTTAGTGTTCAAGAAGGAACTGCAGATGCTGGAAGATCGAAGGTACACAAAATTGCTGGAGAAACTCAGCGGGTGCAGCAGCATCTATGGAGCGAAGGAAATAGGCGACGTTTTGGGCCGAAACCTTAAGGTTATTTCTTTAACCTTAAGTAACCTTTGCATCCCCTCTCCCTCCATCCCTCCCCCACCCAAGTCGTACCAGCTTCAAAGTCGTCTTGTTGAGCTTCATTGTCTATAACTCGTTCTCACCTAGCCCACAGCTAACAATGGCTTGTTTCATTTATCATTGTTACTTTTTAGCATACCTTTCATTCATTTGTTCTATATCTCACTTCATCACCGTCTATATCCTTAGTTTCAAGTCGCAAGTCGAATCGATAGTAAGGAAAGCAAATTCAACGCTAGCATTTATATCAAGAGGATTGGCAAAACACCAAATACCAAAACAGAGATATAATGCAGAGGCTCTATAGGGCGCTGGTCAGGCTAGAATTTGGAGTATTGTGAGCAAGTTTGGGCCCCATATCTGAGGAAGGATGTGCTGGCTCTGGAGAGGGTCCAGATGAGGTTTACAAGAATGATTCCAAGAATGAGTGGGTTAGCATGTGATGAGCACATGTCAACACTGGGCCTCTACTCGCTGGAGTTTAGAAGGTTGAAGGGGGACCTCATTGAAACTTACAGAATAATGAAAGGCATAGATAAAGTGGATGTGGAAAGCATGTTTCCACTGGTGGGAGAATCCAGGACCAGAGGTCATGGCCTCAGAATTATAGGGCGCACTTTTACGGGGGTGAGGAGAAGTTCTTTAGTCAGATGGTAGTTAATCTGTGGAACTCATAGCCACAGAGGGCTTTGGTGGCTGTCAGTAGATATTTTTAAGACAGAGATAGATGTTTTTGATTAGAACATGTGTCAAGGGTTATGGGGAGAAGGCAGGAAAATGGGATTAGGTGGCAGAGATCAGCCATGATTGAATGGCAGAGTAGACCTGATGGGCCGAATGGCCTAATTCTACTCCTATAACTTGTGAACTTGTTTCCCTTTCCCCTAAGTCTGGTAAAGGGTTTCGGCCTGAAACATCACCTACTTCTTTTCTCCAGAGATTCTGTCTAACCCGCTGAGTTACTCCAGCTTTTTGTGTCTATCCTCCAGCAGATTTTTTGTTTCTCCCACCAAATTTATTTGCAGCATCATCCTAAATGCACCAGATGCCAAATGACATGGAACTGTTTAAATTGTCTGAAGGGTCTCAACTTGAAATGTCACCTATTCCTTCTCTCCAAAGGTGTTGCCCAGCCCGTTGAGTTACTCCATCCAGCATTTTGTGTCTACGGTTTAAACCAGCATCTGAAGTTTCTTCCTACACAGTATAAATTGTTCCTTTACTTGGCCGGTGATGTTGATCATTGCCGCATGAACAATATCCGCATTATTAAAGATATTCTTTCACACTTATTTACTTACCAGGCCTCAGTTCTTTGGGGTGTTTAATGGGTAACGAATGTGAAATGCAGCAAATTCTTCAAAAACAAATTATAGGGTTTCATATTAGTTACATTTTGACCAGCAAATAGAGTAAATCCATAATGTCTTAATTTTCTCAGGTTTAAATCTAGTCTTTAAACTTTAGGAAAACAGCACGGAAACAGGTCCGTGCCGAGTCCGTGATCACCCTGTACACTTGCACGAGCCCACACACACTAGGGACAATTTTACCGATGCCAATGAACCTACAAACCTGTATGCCTTTGGAGTGTGGAAGGAAACCAGAGCACCCGGAGAAAACCCACATGGTCACAGGGAGAATATACGAGCCGTGTGCCCTGTTGTATTGAGGTTCTCCATGCCCATTCAGTTACATGGAAATGGTCTTGGAACTCCATTCAAACATGAGTGAGTACATCTTTTACTGTTGCTCGGTGATCATTTGCCCCTCAGTTAAGCGCTTGAATAAAATTGATGAACAGAGCAGCTTACAACCAAATGGTATGAATATTGATTTCTCGAACTTCAAGTAACCCTTGAAGTCCTCTCTCTCTATCCCTCTCCCACCCAAATGGTACTAGCTTCAGCCGTGTTGTTGAGTCTCATTGTCTGTAATGAGTTTTCACCCAGCCCACAGCTAACAATGGCCTGTTTCCTTTATCATTGTTACTTTTTTGCATATCTTTCATTTATTTGTTCTATATCTCTCTACATCACTGTCTATATCTCTCGTTTCCCTTTCCCCTGACTCTCAGTCTGAAGAAGGGTCTCAACCCAAAACGTCACCTATTCCTTTTCTCCAAAGATGATGTCTGACCCGCAGAGTTACTCCAACTTTTTGTGTCTATCTGCAGTTATTCGACTGATATTTGTAGGCCTGTGAAAATTTGGCTTCAGTCTTTGACCACCACGATTTTACCAGACTCTCCTGTAACAGTCGCATACAGCTAATCCACGTGCTCAGTTTAGATTTAGGATTAGATTAGAGGTACAGTGCGGAAGCAGGCCCTTTGGCTCACCGAGTCTGTGCCGACTAATGATCCCTGCACATCAACACTATCCTACTCACACCAGGGATAATTGTACATTTATACCAAGCTAATTAACCTATAAACTTGTAAGCCTTTGTAGTGTGGGATGAAATCCATGCAGGTCATGGGGATAACGTACCAACTCCGTACAGACAGCACCCAGAGTCAGGATTGAAACCAGCTGTAAGGCAGCAACTCTACTGTTGCGCCACCATGCCACAGTTTAATTAGTTGACACCACTAATGATCATTAATCCTTTCAACTCCAGGATCTACAGCTACTGAGAACAAAACGTAGCTGCTCAGAATGTGCATACAAGCGGTTTTAAATGGCAACATTGAGCTCATTGTGAAGCAGCATAAAACAATGAACCTCAACCAAAGGGTCACTTTGACAATCTTATTTGTCCAAGCGAGGATTACTTCATCTCTCAGGAGAGTAATATGTACTTCACATGCACAGTTATGTATGATAACACTAACTGAACCATCGATTTGATACTCCTAACTAGGCAATTTATATACACATTTACTTTATTTGCAGTTGATTAAGCCCAAAATGTAACAAAGTAGTTCTTAAATAAATCAAATCGGATTCCCTGCAATCAGGAGGTCGAGCGATATAGATGCCACAAAGAGATGGGAGTTGATTTTACGGCTGAGAACTCCCCACACCCCCTTTTACCACTTTAATCCTCGGATGTGAAATGAATCCCCATACAAGAGGTGAATATTTATGTCTAAAGAAAGGGTCTCGACCCGAAATGTCAACCATTCCTTCTATCCAGAGATGCTCCCGGTCCTGCTGAGTTACTCCACCACATTTGAGTCTGTCTTCGGTTTAAAACAGCATCTGCAATTCCTTCCTACAACAAGTTCCTTTACCCAAAAAGCTACTGCACTGGAGAATGTCACGGATGCGCAGAGGTAAAGGCTCGATACGTACATGAGACCAGAGGGAATACTGGACTCCACTGGCAGAGTTGGGTAATGAAAGATGCAAGGGCATTCAGGCAGAACATAAATGCTGCAATGCCCTTGTTGGATCATGAGCCAAGTTCCTATGCTCTATGTTCAATTTAATTATATACAAACAACTTATTAAAAAGCATGCACACTCTGATCGATATTTGTTTGTATGATTTATGCCAGAGATGTCATGAAACTGGAACAACATTTCTCTAATGATTTCCACTTTATTTTAAGGTATGTTTTACATGAATTTCAACCTCTCAATATAACCTGGGGCAGGGTTCGGGCTGATACAGGAATGCAGAAGAATCTTCGTACATAAATAAATACCAAGTAGCAGAAGCTCCTGGCCAAACGTGATAGAACCATAGAATCAGACAGCACTCAAACAAGCCCTTCTAACCAACTAGTCCATGCCCAACTAATGCTCATCAAAGCTATTTGCCTGCGTTTGACCCACATCCCTCTCAACCTTTCCTACCCCTGTACCTGGCCAAATGTCGTTGCTGAACTAAGTCATATGTTGAATTAATTAGGTGAGAAGATATGAATTTACTTCTTACAGACACGAGGATAATCTACTCAAGGATGTTTGTGTCCTTTATCCTGGAAATGACAAGAACATAACAAATGTGATTTCTCCACTGCTGGCAACTCTCTTCCTGACTGTACAACTGGTTCTGGAACAGAACAGAACAGAACAGAACAGGAGCTGAGATCACTTTTGCACCATCCATTGTGCTCATCCATTTCCTTGTGCTTCATGGAGTGATTTGAATGAGCTGAGTCTGGTCTCTGTGTTGATGGGGACCTCAGAACAAGCCTGGGATGCAACTTTCAACCAACACTTCTGGATGAGATTTGTGGAAGATTCTTTAACGAGCTGGGCAACATTGCAACTAGGGATTTCTTAAGAAATTTTCACTTTAGTTTAGTTTAGTATAGAAACATGGAAAATAGGTGCAGGAGGAGGCCATTCGGCCCTTCGAGCCTGCATCGCTCAAAGAGCCGAATGGCCTCCTCCTGCACCTTAGTTTAGTGATACAAGGCAGAAACAGGCCCTTTGGACCACCAAGTACACGCCAACCAATGATCCCCACACATTAACACTATCCTACACAGACCAGGGATAATTTACATTTATACCAAGCTAATTAACCTACAAAGCTGGACGTCTTTGGAGTGTGGGACGAAACCGAAGATCTCAGCGAAAACCCACACGGTCACAGGGAGAACGTACAAACTCCGTACAGACAGCACCCGTAGTCGGGATCAAACCAGTCTCCGGCGCTGTAAGGCAACTGTACCTCTGCGCCACCGTGTTGGAGTATCACCAGTGAGCCATGTTGACACTCAGCCAACTAGCCTGGACATGAAGGCCATGTGGGACTTCAGTCCTCTCCCACTCTCACTGGAAGCTATTCGGTTGCTCCAAGTTCTCCAACCTGTGTCTGACATTTTCCCTTCACCGGTGCATGTGGGCATAGTGTTCGATGACTGTTGCAGTGGGCGTTAAGGAACAAACGTTTAGGGGTAACATGAGGGGGAACTTCTTTACTCAGAGAGTGGTAGCTGTGTGGAATGAGCTTCCAGTGGAAGTGGTGGAGGCAGGTTTGATTTTATCATTTAAAAATAAATTGGACAGGTATATGGACAGGAAAGGAATGGAGGGTTATGGTCTGAGTGCAGGTAGATGGGACTAGGTGAGAGTAAGTGTTCGGCACGGACTAGAAGGGCCGAGATGGCCTGTTTCTGTGCTGTTATTGTTATATGGTTATATGGCACCTGCCACCACTGAGTGCCCAGTATCTTCATCTCAACTGCCTCATCAGGCATTGCTCCAGCAAGGGTAAATAAAGTGCTAACACTGGCTGGTTCAAGGCAGCCCCAGGTCATTCAGAAGCAGATGTTCAGCATCTAATCTATTTCATTGGCGTGGGCAGAGCATTCCTGCACCAGACAGGAGTAGCTCGAGGTGTGTGTCAAGGTCCTGCTCACACAGCAGTGCATGACACTGCCTGACCTTGCAAAATTTCCGATATTAGTTGTGAACATTCACTGTTGCTTTAGGCCTGCCATGCCTCTCCAACCATGTCATTTGATGAACAGCTTCCCAGGCTGCAACAAAGTAAAAGTAAATCCCAGAGGTGGCCCTTGAGCAATCTGCAGACTTATTTTACCCCCCTTGACTCTCAGTGTGTACACTCTGAACTGCAGTTTGTTGTTACTAAGTATAGCAGACTAACACAGTGATGATGCATTGTGGACATTGGCCGGTGTCACAGTGAGTCCATGACACAAGTCCAAAGCACAGACTTGAACACACGACCGATTTGGGGTTAGTGAACATCCCGCGGTCTAGGCATAAGCTCAGGGGCGACCGCACCTTTGCGGTTGCAGCTCCTAGACTGTGGAACAGCATCCCCCTTCCCATCAGAACTGCCCCCTCCATCGACTCCTTTAAGTCGAGACTTAAAACTCATCTTTACTCTCAAGCCTTTCTTTGGAGTGTGGGAGGAAACCAAAGTTCTCGGAGAAAACCCACGCAGGTCACAGGGAGACCATGCGAACTCCGTACAGACAGCACCCGTAGTCAGGATCGAACCCAGGTGTCTGGCGCTGTTAGCGCTGTAGCAGCAACTCTACTACTGTGCCCCCGTGCCACCTACAGTGCTTGGCATTTCCTCGTCACTCAGGGTTATTGAAGAATCAGTTGTTGGATGATGAAGCCAACCACTCAGTGAACCACAGGATCACTTTGTCTCATCTCTTGACCCAGACTATAAAACACTCTCTCACCGGGTACTCCCCAGCTCAGCTGATCATGGGTCACCATCTGTGAACAAGATCAAGACTGAAGCAGCCTCATTGAAGAAGATTACAAAGGAGAAGAAGGCAGACCAGTGTGGGACATGTGTGGGCAGGAACTGCAGATGCTGGTTTAAATGGAAGATAGGCACAAACATCTGAAGTAAATCAGCGGGACAGGCAGCATCTCTGGAGAGAAAGAATGGGTGATGTTTCGGGTTGAGTCTGAAGAAGGGTCATCACCTGGAGGTTGCCATCCAAACACGTACCATCCTGACTACGTCGCCTATTTCCTTCGCTCCATAGATGCTGCTGCACCCGCTGAGTTTCTCCAGCAATTTTGTGTACCTTCGATTTTCCAGCATCTGCACTTCCTTCTTGAAAATTATAATTGGTTACTTTACCCATGATCCAATGGAATGCCTACGATGAAGAACCTTAGAAGAAGCACCTTGAAGATTAGTTACCATTGTCTGAACCATGTCTCAGGCAATAAGCTCATGCAATGGGCCTGAAGAAGGGTCTCGACCCGAAACGTCACCCATTCCTTCTCTCCAGAGTTGCTGCCTGTCCCGCAGAGTTACTCCATCATTTTGTGTCTATCTTCGGTTTAAGCCAGCATCTGCAGTTCCTCCCTATACTCCATGTCTCAGGCAATTGTCCACTGACTATTGTAATAAATAGGCATGCTTTACTGATTCTCATAGCCTGTGAGTTATTTTACTCCAGAAACTCAGAATAATCCTCAGACACTGCATAGACCGGAAGATGCATGAAGTAATGTATGTTGTATCAACTTGTAATATATTAATCATAATTCTTGTGATTATGATAAGATACCTCTTAGCTCTTATAGCTCTTAGGGATAACAAAATCAAGGAATATGGGGAAAAGCAGGAATGGGGTTCTGATTTTTGATGATCAGCCATGACTCCTGCATCTATTTTGTATGTTTCTATGTCACTCATTAACACTTCTTGTAATGAGTAATTCTTGATCAGTTTGAGCTGTATATCCAAGCTTGATTTAGTTACAGCAGTTGGAATATGAAGTCTTTTTGTCCAGCATCTAAAGAAGACTGCAGCACCACCTGCAAACCTCATTCATCTGCATCGATCTGCTCACCTTGAATTGATAGAGCAATTTCAAAGTTCAAAATTTAAAGTAAACTTTATTGTCAATTCCAATAAATTGAATTGAAATTACATTTCCCCATATTCCAAATGTGCAAGTAATATTTATAACACAGACAGACAATATACCAATAAGATAGACAATATACATTATTTAAAATATTCACAGTGTGAATAGTAAAATTTTGAGGTATGTTATTAAGGTCCAATAATAAAAGGTGCAATATAGAAAAGTGCAAATAGCATACAGCAGACATTGAGTTAAAGTGATTTTGACAGATAGTTGGTCTTTGTTTATGTAATGTTCATGGAATTTTCTTGAGATTGTTGAGTAGTCTGATGGCCTGAGGGAAAAAGCTGTTTTTGAATCTGGTGGTTTTGCTCCGCATGCTGCGGTAGCGCTTGCCGGATGGTAGGAGAGTGAACAGTTTGTGTGCTGGGTGGGTGGTGTCTTTGATGATATTGGTTGCTCTCTTGCGACAGTGAGATGGGTATAAGTCCTGGATTGCCGGTTGTGGTGATCTGGTGATCTTCTCCGCTGTCCTCACCACTCTCTGTAAGGCCTTCTGGTCAGCAGCAGAGCAACTGCCATACCAGACTGAGAGACTGCTGGTAAGAATGCTCTCAAATGGCACCCCTGTAAAAAGTGGTGAGGGCAGAAGGGGGGAGGTCGGCTCTCCTCATCCATCGAAGGAAGTGGAGGCGTTGCTGTGCTTTCTTGACTAGGGAGATGGTGTTGGTGGACCATGTCTGATCATCTGTGATGTGCACTCCCAGGAGCTTGGTGCTTTTCACAGACTCCACTGCACTGCCATTGATGGTGAGTGGGGTGTGTGCTGTCTGTTTCTTCCTGAAGTTATGAAAAGCTATGAATAATGTACTGATTCACTTCTCCACGCACCAAGTGAGAAAGCGATAAGGTCAGTTCATTCAGTAAAAGGTGACATTGGAGAAAAGGGTCACGGAAGATTGATCGGACATCACTATGAGTCATGGAAGCAGCGCTTCTTGCAAGCTGCAGGGCAATGTTGCAATCCCAACGGGGTGGCTGCTGAGGAAATGCACAGACACAGGAAGCCAAGGAAGTTAGTGAGCCAGTTTAATTCAGCCCCCGGTTGGACCAAAAACAGTAAGTATCATGAAACATAGAAGCATAGAAAATAGGTGCAGGAGTAGGCCATTCTGCCCTTCTAGCCAGCACAGCCATTCAATAAGACTTATCCTGTGAAAATTGGCGAGGGAATAAGAAAATTAATGTTAGACACAAAATACTGGAGTAACTCAGCGGGACTGACAAAATCCCTGGAGAGAAGGAATGGGTGACTTTTCTGGTCAAGACCCTTCTCCAGACGAAGGAATGGGTCACCCATTCCTTCTCTCCAGATATGCTGCCTGTCCTGCTGAGTTACTCCAGCTTTTTGTATCTATCTTTGGTTTAAACCAGCATCTGCAGTTCCCCTTGCACACGAAAATCCATGTATCCAATTGTACACAAGAGACTACAGAAAAGATGAAATTGAAGTGAATCATTGTTTGCGAAGTGATTCCCACGAGTTTTCAAGAAGAGTCAACTGATAATGTTTCTGCCAAGCCTCAAAGTGAGAGCATATCACAGGAGTCTAGAGCTTGACAATAATCTGATTTTGTTTATTTTAGAGTCTAGTTTAGAGATACAGCGCGGAAACAGGTCCTTCGGCCCACCAAGTCCGTGCCGACCTGCGATCCCCACACACTAACACTATCCTACACACACTGGGGACAATTTACAATTATACCAAGTCAAACCTGTACGTCTTTGGAGTGTGGGAGGAAGCCGGAGTTCCCGGAGAAAACCACCGCAGGTCATGGGGTGAACGTTCAAACACCGTACAGACAGCACCCGTACTTAGGGAAGAACCCGGGTCTCTGCCGCTGTGAGGCAGTGACTACCGCTGCACCACCACGCCACCCGCCCTTAAAGAATCTTATTCTTTAAGATTCTATTTCAAACTTGCCTTTTTGACCAAACTATCAACAATCATCCCAATAGCATTGATTAGTGTTGGGTGTCAATTATTTCTAAACACATTGCTGAAATATTTTCGGTCGCATAACTTTGAAAAGTAAAGTTGTTATAAATTCTGTAAAAAATAGTTAGATGAGCACAGTGATTTTGTTTACTTTAGTCTAGAGAGACAGCATGGAAACAGCGAGTCCGCACAGGCCGGCGATTGCCACACATTAACGCCCAAGCCTACACACACTGGGACAATTTACACTTACACCAATTATACAAACCCAAGGCAATTAACGTGCAAACGTGTGTCAGCATCGAACCTGGGTCCCTGGCGCTGGAAGGAAGCAACTCTACAGCTACGCATGGCCATCTGTACGGGGGGTGCAATGGGTGTGGTTGCACCCCCCTTTTTTCCCAGAGTAAAAAATAATCCAGTGAAAAAGTAAATTAAAAAATTGGGGGCGCAGTATATTTTTATTCTACACTAGGACAGAGGGAGCCTTGCCTTTGGACTCCTTGGCCCTCTTGCAGCGGCACAGCCACTGGATGACCCTGGCGTTGCGTTCAATGACCGAGAGGGCAGAGGCTTGTTCTTCCCCCGGAGCGGCTCGTTGCCGCTATCTCTGCTGCTGTGCCGGGACGGCACGCTCTACGAGACTGGGCAGCTCATGCTGCAAAACTTGAGGACAAGGCTTTCGAAGGCGGCATTGGCGGCAAACCTCTCCCTGACCAGGTTCTCGTTCACCTCGGGCTCGAGTCCGCAGTGCTTGAAGAAACTGTCCAAGCCCAAGCAGGTTCAGGAGAAGCAGCAGCTGAGGTCGGAGTGCGAGCGCCGCCATCTGCCTCGACCAACCCGCTGCTTGAGCGGCTCCTTGGGGCAACCTGCTGCTGCGATTGGGGCGCGGCTGGCGGGGTTACATGGTGTGGCGACTCGAGAGGGGGGAGGAGGGGGGGAGAGAGGAGGGGGAAGAGGAGTGGAGGGGGGAGAGGTGGTGGGAAGAGTGGAAGGGGAGAGAGGAGGGGGGAAAGAGGGAGGGGAGGGGAGAGGAATGAGGGAGAGGAGAGGGGGTGAGGAGGGGGAAGAGCAGCAGTGGGGCAGCACGGAGTGGGCATCAAACAAAGCAGGAGGGAGGGGTGGTGGGGACGGTAACGGCAATCGCAGCACGAGCAAGACGGTGCAGACTTCAACGTTTGTCAGATTTTTAAAGATTTTCATTAATAACTCGTGAAATAACGCATGGATTTTTCCGATAAGGCGATTTTTGACTCTACGGGAAAAATCTCCACCGGAATATGTAATAATGTTAACGTTAGCGCGCCGTTTTTTTGAGAAGATGTGATTATACGCAAACAAACACACACACATTAAAGACCAGACTTTTAATAGTTACTAGACTCGTTATTAGGAGAGAGAGGTAGAGGGGGAGTTAGTGAGCCAGAAAATAGAGCCATAGGAGAGGGGGACCAAAAACCCTTCTAGAGTTGAGTCAGGCCATTCTAGAAGCATTGAGTTTAGGGGGGAGAGCCAGGTGGCGAGACAGAGGGAGTCCAAGATGAGACATATAGAGCTGCCAAGCCATTGAGAGTCAGTCGAGAGAGATTTGATCCAGGATGGCGAGAGCCATAGATTACAAGATACCAGGATACAAGATACATACATGGCATGATGGAAGGAGAGAGAGGGGGAAAGAGGTCCGAAACGAGAGGGGGGTTAACGAGGTGGGCACCTATGCATCCCCCCACATTACGAACACTATCCTCAGACCAAGGGGACAATGGCGTGGGGCAATTTACATAAAGAGACCTCAGCATTGGGTGATGGGAGGACAAGGTTCGGGGAGAATCTCCCACTGGCACTCTACCCCCCCCCCGATGTCAGGAGACAAAGTCAAAGAACCCAAGAGAGGGGTGCAGGAGAGGCGGGGAAAACCCCGCAAACTGGCGCGGGGGTGAGGCAGTTGAGACCGCCTGCCATTAGAGCCACACGCCGAGGGTGGTGCGAGGTTCGGGACTTATTCTTGAGATGTAGAGCCCCTGACTTTGCGATCGCAGGAGTCCCTGTTTGTGCCATTCCAAGCCCGGGCGGGGCGGTGAGAGGGGACAGGTCCCCGCTCAGGAGCTTTTGCGGTGTGCTTTTCCGCGCAGAGACTCGGGCCGGGGAAGTTAGGAGCCGTTTCTGTGTGGCTAGAAGAGCAATGGGGAGAAAAAGCGGTATATTAGGCTCCTCCAGGATGGGAAGCAGCGGGCCGCAGGATCACAGGGAAGAGATCTGCCGTTAATGCCGAGCCGCCGGCGCGGTAGGGCTCACGTGCAGTTGACAGAGCCAAGAAGCAGCAAGCACCCCTATGGACTTCAGTTAACAGCAAACGTTGTGTCAGCATCGAACTCCAGGGGGGACACCCCCTTACGCTGGGAAGGTGATGTGCCAATAGCAGCCCCGAGATGTAGGAAACCGGTGTGGGGAGGGTGTAAAGGGTGTGATTGCACTTGTGAGTCGTCGGCAAAAATAATCAAGTGAACACCCCGGTCTTCCTGTTGGAGGACGCTCCTCGTGGCGGCCCCGTACGATAAACGTTTGGGCCTAACCGCGGTGGGTTGGAGAGGGATTGAATCAGGGTGAACCCAAAGGGAGTATTTGCAGTTTCACTGACCCCCCCTTGCATACTGATATTGCTAGAATTCCCACCCCCCAAGACGTTGCTCGCAACTGTGAAGATGCTTGCCCGAACAAAAAACGGAGAAGATTTGCTGTAAGCAGCACTATTGCATAATATTGAAACAAAACCTGATTCATTAAAACAGCAGGCGGAATACAAACGCGGACCAGGTGGGCAGACCTTGTCATATTTTACATATGTACGCTAGTGACCAATCAGAAGAATTCAAAATGTGTTTAGGTGATCTGCTTGGGGCAAGGAAAGTGATAAGAAAGATTATACGGATGTTAAGTGGCGACCAGTAAATGGGTTGGGTTTGAGGATGTAGTGGTGTGGGTGTGTGTGAGTTGTGTGGTCACTGTTTGGTGGTGGTAGGGGGGGTTAGTGTGGTGAAGTGTGGTGTAATGTGTGGGGTGTGTGTGTGGGTGTAGTGGGGTGTGTGTGTGTTTGTGTGGGTGGGGTTGGGGTGTTGTGTGTGTGGCGTGGTGTGTGTTGGGGTTGTGGTGGTGTCGTGTGTGGTGGTTTGTGTGTGTGGTGTTGTGGTTATAAGTGGTAGTGAGGGTGGAGTGTGTGTTGTGTGGGTGTGTATGTGTGGAGTGTGTATGTGTGGGTTGTGGGTGTGGGTGTGTTGGGTGGTGTGGGTGGTGGGGTGTGTGTGTGGAGTGGGGGTGTGTGTGTTGGTGGAGGTGTGTGGGTGTGTGTGTGTGGGTGTGTGTGTGTGTGTGTGTGTGTTGTGTGTGTGTGTGTGTGTGTGTGTGTGTGTGTGTGTGTGTGTGTGTGTGTGTGTGTGTGTGTGGTGTGTGTGTGTGTGTGTGTGTGGGTGTGTGTTGGTGTGTGTGTGTTTATGTGTGTTTGTGTGGTGTGTGTGTGTGTGTGGTGTTTAATGGTTGTGTGGGTGGGTGTGTGGGGTTGTGTGTGTGTGTTGTGTGGGTGTGTGTGGAGCGGTGTGTGGGTGTGTGTGTGGTATTGTGTGGGTGGTGTGTGTGTGTGTGGATGTGTGTGGGTGGTGGGGTTGTGGTGGTGCCCGTGTGTGTGGTGTGGTGTGGGGTGTTGTGTGTGTGTGTGAGTGTGGGTGTGAGTGCGAGTGTGAGTGCGTGTGTGTGTGGGTGTGTGTGTGGGTGTGTGTGCGAGTGTGTGTGTGTGTGT